>NW_027476677.1:0-158794 GCF_051020955.1 Megalopta genalis | reverse complement strand
CTTCAGCTACATGCGAAACAGTCGATTTAGGCTTCACACCCATGGGAAACACATGATTTTACTTCAAATCAATGCGAAGTAGAAGCATTAGTTTCAAATCAACGCGAAACAAACATTTGATTTGGCTTCAACTGCATGCTAAAAAAACCAGTTAGCTACAAATCCATGCTAAAAACACATGATTAAGCTTCCAATCAATGCGAAGTAGAAGGCTTAGCTGCAAATCCATGCGAAGCGAATGATTAAGATTCAAATACTTGCGAATATAAGTGATATAGTTTCAAATGCAGGCGAAACAAACGAGTTAGCTTCAAATCCCTTCGAATTACATGATGTAGCTTCAAATTAATGCGAAGTAGAAGGCTTATTTTCAAACCATGCGAATCAAATGGTTTAGCTTCAAATACTTGTGATATACATGATTTAGCTTCAAATTCATGCGAAACACATGGTTTAGCTTAATATTCATGCGAAACAGATGGTTTAGATTCAGATAATTGTGATAAACATGATGAAGCTTCAACTGCGTGCGAAACAAACGAGATATCTTCAAACCAAAGCGAAACACATGATTTAGCTTCAAATCAATGCGAATGTGAAGGTTTAGCTTCAAATCCATACAAAACAAATAGTTGTGCTTCAAATACTTGCGAATATAAATTATATGTAGCTTCAACTGCTGGCGAAACAAACCAGTTAGCTTCAAATCGATGCAAAACACATGATTTAGCTTCAAATCAATGCGAAGTAGAAGGCTTAGCTCCAAATACATGTAAACAAATGATTTATTTTCAGATAATTGCGACATAAGTGATACAGCTTCAAATGCAGGGGATACAATCGAGTTAGCTTCAAATCCATTCCAAACGCATGATTTAGCTTCAAATCAATGCGAAGTAGAAGGCTTAGCTTCAAATCCGAGCGAAACACATGATTTAGATTCAAATACTTGCGATATACATGAAATAGCTTCAAATGTAGACGAAACAAACGAGTTATCTTCAAATTCAGGCGAAATACATGATTTAACTTCAAATCAGTAAGAAGTAGGAGGCATATCTTCGAAACCATGCGAAACTAATGGTTTAGCTTCAAAAACTTGTGATATACTGCATGCGAAACAAAGGAGTTAGACTCAAATCCGTGCGAAACACATGATTTAGCGTCACATCAATGCGAAGAAGAAGGCTTAGCTTCAAATCCATACGAATCAAATGGTTTAGCTTCAAATACTTATGATATACATGATTTAGCTTGAACAGCATGCGAGACAAACGAGTTAGCTTCAAATGCAAGCGAAACACACGATTTAGCTTCAAATTAATGCGAAGTAGAAGGTTTATCTTCAAATACTTGTGATATACATGATTTAGGTTCAACTGCATGCGAAATAAAACGCATTACGTTCAACTCCAAGCGAAACACATTATTTAGGTTCAAATCAATGCAAAGTGGAAGGCTTATCTTCAAATCCATGCGAAACAAATGGTTTAGCTTCAAATACTTGCGATATAAATGAAACAGCTTCAAATGAAGACGAAACAAACGAGTTAGCTTCAAATCCATGCCATACACACGATTAAGATTTAAATCAATGCGAAGTAGAAGGCTTAGCTTCAAATCCATGCGAAACAAATGGGTTTTGCTACAAATACTTGTGATATACATGATTTAGCTTCAACTGCATGCGAAACAAACAAGTTAGCTTCAAATCCATGCGAAACACATGATTTAGCTTCAAATCAAAGCGAAGTAGAAGGCTTAGCTTCAAATCCATGCGAAACAAATGGTTTTGCTACAAATACTTGTGATATACATGATTTAGCTTCAAATCTATGCGAAATAGAAGGCTGATCATCGAATCCATGCGAAACAAATAGTTTAGCTTCAAATAATTGCGATATACGTGATTTAGCTTCAAATGTATGCGAAACAAACGAGTTAGCTTCAAATCCAAGCGAAACACATGATTTAGCTTCAAATCAATGCGAAGTAGAAGGCTTAGCTTAAAATCCATGCGAATCGGATGATTGAACTTCAAATACTTGCGAATGTAAGAGATATAGCTTCGAATTCAAGCAAAACAAACGAGTTAGCTTCAAATCCATGCGAAGCACATGATTTAGCTTCAAATCAATGCGAAGTAGAAGGCTTAGCTTCAAATCCATGCGAAACAAATGGTTTTGATACAAATACTTGTGATATACATGATTTAGCTTCAACTGCATGCGAAACAAACAAGTTAGCTTCAAATCCATGCGAAACACATGATTTAGCTTCAAATCAAAGCGAAGTAGAAGGCTTAGCTTCAAATCCATGCGAAACGAATAATTGAACTTCAATACTTGCGAATGTAAGAGATATAGCTTCGAATTCAAGCAAAACAAACGAGTTAGATTCAAATTCATGCGAAACACATGATTTAGCTTCAATTCAATGCGAAGTAGAAGGCTTAGTTTCAAATCCAAGCGAAAGACATGATTTAGCTTCAAATCAATGCGAAGTAGAAGGCTTAGCTCCAAATCCATCAGAATCAAATGGTTTAGCTTCAAATACTTGTGATATACATGATTTTGCTTCAACTGCATGCGAAACTAACGAGTTAACTTCAAATCCATGCGAAACACTTGATTTAGCTTCAAATCAATCCGAAGTAGAAGGCTTAGCTTCAAAACCAATGAGAAACAAATGGTTCAGCTTCAAGTACTTGTGATATACATGATTTAGCTTCAACTGAATGAGAAACAAACGAGTTAGCTTTAAATCCATGCGTTAGAAACGAGTTAGCTTCAAATCCATGCCAATCAAATGGTTTAGCTTCAAATACCAGTGATATACATGATTTTGCTTCAACTGCATGCAAAACAAATGAGTCAGCTTCAAATCCATGCGAAACAAACGAGTTAGCTTCAAATCCATGGGAAACTCATGATTTAGCTTCAAATCAATGCGAAATAGGAGGCTGATTCTCTAATCCATGCGAAACAAATGGTTTAGCTTCAAATACTTGTGATGTACATGATTTAGCTTCAACTGCATGCGAAACAAACGTGTTAGCTATAAATCCATGCGAAACACATGATTTAGCTCGAAATCAATGCGAAGTAGAAGGCTTAGCTCCAAATCCATGAGAATCAAATGGTTTAGCTTCAAATACTCGTGATATACATGATTTAGCATCAATTATATGCGAAACAAACGTGTTAGCTTCAAATCCATGCGAAAGTCATGATTTAGCTTCAAATCAATGCGAAATAGAAGGCTGATTTTCGAAACCATGCGAAACAAATGGTTTAGCTTCAAATACTTGTGATATACTAGATTTAGCTTCAACTGCATGCGAAACAAACGAGTTAGATTCAAATCCAAGCGAAACACATGATTTAGCTTCAAATTCTTGCAAATCACATGGTTTAGCTTCAAATCCTTGCGATACAAATGGTTTAGCTTCAAATACTTGTGATACATATGATTTAGTTTCGACTGCATGTGAAGCAAACGAGTTAGCTTCAAATCCATGCGAAAAACATGATTTAGATTCAAATCAATGCCAAGTAGAAGGTTTAGCATCAAATCCATGCGAAACAAATGGTTTAGCTTCAAATCAGTGCGAAGTAAAAGGCTTATCTTCAAATCCATGTGAAGCAAATGGTTTTGCTTCAAATACTTGTGATATACATGATTTCTCTTCAGCTACATGCGAAACAGTCGATTTAGCTTCACACCCATGGGAAACACATGATTTTACTTCAAATCAATGCGAAGTAGAAGCATTAGTTTCAAATCAACGCGAAACAAACCATTTGATTTGGCTTCAACTGCATGCTAAAAAAACCAGTTAGCTACAAATCCATGCTAAACACATGATTTAGCTTCAAATCAATGCGAAGTAGAAGGCTTAGCTGCAAATCCATGCGAAGCGAATGATTAAGATTCAAATACTTGCGAATATAAGTGATACAGTTTCAAATGCAGGCGAAACAAACGAGTTAGCTTCAAATCCATTCGAATTACATGATGTAGCTTCAAATTAATGCGAAGTAGAAGGCTTATTTTCAAACCCATGCGAATCAAATGGTTTAGCTTCAAATACTTGTGATATACATGATTTAGCTTCAAATTCATGCGAAACACATGGTTTAGCTTAATATTCATGCGAAACAGATGGTTTAGATTCAGATAATTGTGATAAACATGATGAAGCTTCAACTGCGTGCGAAACAAACGAGATATCTTCAAACCAAAGCGAAACACATGATTTAGCTTCAAATCAATGCGAATGTGAAGGTTAAGCTTCAAATCCATACAAAACAAATAGTTTTGCTTCAAATACTTGCGAATATAAATGATATAGCTTCAACTGCTGGCGAAACAAACCAGTTAGCTTCAAATCGATGCGAAAACACATGATTTAGCTTCAAATCAATGCGAAGTAGAAGGCTTAGCTCCAAATACATGTAAACAAATGATTTATTTTCAGATAATTGCGACATAAGTGATACAGCTTCAAATGCAGGGGAAACAATCGAGTTAGCTTCAAATCCATTCCAAACGCATGATTTAGCTTCAAATCAATGCGAAGTAGAAGGCTTAGCTTCAAATCCGAGCGAAACACATGATTTAGATTCAAATACTTGCGATATACATGAAATAGCTTCAAATGTAGACGAAACAAACGAGTTATCTTCAAATTCAGGCGAAATACATGATTTATCTTCAAATCAGTAAGAAGTAGGAGGCATATCTTCGAAACCATGCGAAACTAATGGTTTAGCTTCAAAAACTTGTGATATACTGCATGCGAAACAAAGGAGTTAGACTCAAATCCGTGCGAAACACATGATTTAGCGTCACATCAATGCGAGGAAGAAGGCTTAGCTTCAAATCCATACGAATCAAATGGTTTAGCTTCAAATACTTATGATATACCTGATTTAGCTTGAACAGCATGCGAGACAAACGAGTTAGCTTCAAATGCAAGCGAAACACACGATTTAGCTTCAAATTAATGCGAAGTAGAAGGTTTATCTTCAAATACTTGTGATATACATGATTTAGGTTCAACTGCATGCGAAATAAAACGCATTACGTTCAACTCCAAGCGAAACACATTATTTAGTTCAAATCAATGCAAAGTGGAAGGCTTATCTTCAAATCCATGGCGAAACAAATGGTTTAGCTTCAAATACTTGCGATATAAATGAAACAGCTTCAAATGAAGACGAAACAAACGAGTTAGCTTCAAATCCATGCCATACACACGATTAAGATTTAAATCAATGCGAAGTAGAAGGCTTAGCTTCAAATCCATGCGAAACAAATGGTTTTGCTACAAATACTTGTGATATACATGATTTAGCTTCAAATCTATGCGAAATAGAAGGCTGATCATCGAATCCATGCGAAACAAATAGTTTAGCTTCATATACTTGTGATATACGTGATTTAGCAGCAACTGCATGCGAAACAAACGAGTTAGCTTCAAATCCATGCGAAACGCATGATTTATCTTCAAATCAATGCGAAGTAGAAGGCTTAGCTTCAAATCCATGCGAAACAAATGGTTTTGATACAAATACTTTGTGATATACATGATTTAGCTTCAACTGCATGCGAAACAAACAAGTTAGCTTCAAATCCATGCGAAACACATGATTTAGCTTCAAATCAAAGCGAAGTAGAAGGCTTAGCTTCAAATCCATGCGAAACAAATGGTTTTGCTACAAATACTTGTGATATACATGATTTAGCTTCAAATCTATGCGAAATAGAAGGCTGATCATCGAATCCATGCGGAAACAAATAGTTTAGCTTCAAATAATTGCGATATACGTGATTTAGCTTCAAATGTATGCGAAACAAACGAGTTAGCTTCAAATGCAAGCGAAACACACGATTTAGCTTCAAATTAATGCGAAGTAGAAGGTTTATCTTCAAATACTTGTGATATACATGATTTAGGATCAACTGCATGCGAAATAAAACGCATTACGTTCAACTCCAAGCGAAACACATTATTTAGGTTCAAATCAATGGCAAAGTGGAAGGCTTATCTTCAAATCCATGCGAAACAAATGGATAAGCTTCAAATACTTGCGATATAAATGAAACAGCTTCAAATGAAGACGAAACAAACGAGTTAGCTTCAAATCCATGCCATACACACGATTAAGATTTAAATCAATGCGAAGTAGAAGGCTTAGCTTCAAATCCATGCGAAACAAATGGTTTTGCTACAAATACTTGTGATATACATGATTTAGCTTCAAATCTATGCGAAATAGAAGGCTGATCATCGAATCCATGCGAAACAAATAGTTTAGCTTCAGTATACTTGTGATATACGTGATTTAGCATCAACTGCATGCGAAACAAACGAGTTAGCTTCAAATCCATGCGAAACGCATGATTTATCTTCAAATCAATGCGAAGTAGAAGGCTTAGCTTCAAATCCATGCGAAACAAATGGTTTGATACAAATACTTGTGATATACATGATTTAGCTTCAACTGCATGCGAAACAAACAAGTTAGCTTCAAATCCATGCGAAACACATGATTTAGCTTCAAATCAAAGCGAAGTAGAAGGCTTAGCTTCAAATCCATGCGAAACAAATGGTTTTGCTACAAATACTTGTGATATACATGATTTAGCTTCAAATCTATGCGAAATAGAAGGCTGATCATCGAATCCATGCGAAACAAATAGTTTAGCTTCAAATAATTGCGATATACGTGATTTAGCTTCAAATGTATGCGAAACAAACGAGTTAGCTTCAAATGCAAGCGAAACACACGATTTAGCTTCAAATTAATGCGAAGTAGAAGGTTTATCTTCAAATACTTGTGATATACATGATTTAGGATCAACTGCATGCGAAATAAAACGCATTACGTTCAACTCCAAGCGAAACACATTATTTAGGTTCAAATCAATGCAAAGTGGAAGGCTTATCTTCAAATCCATGCGAAACAAATGGATAAGCTTCAAATACTTGCGATATAAATGAAACAGCTTCAAATGAAGACGAAACAAACGAGTTAGCTTCAAATCCATGCCATACACACGATTAAGATTTAAATCAATGCGAAGTAGAAGGGCTTAGCTTCAAATCCATGCGAAACAAATGGTTTTGCTACAAATACTTGTGATATACATGATTTAGCTTCAAATCTATGCGAAATAGAAGGCTGATCATCGAATCCATGCGAAACAAATAGTTTAGCTTCATATACTTGTGATATACGTGATTTAGCATCAACTGCATGCGAAACAAACGAGTTAGCTTCAAATCCATGCGAAACGCATGATTTATCTTCAAATCAATGCGAAGTAGAAGGCTTAGCTTCAAATCCATGCGAAACAAATGGTTTTGATACAAATACTTGTGATATACATGATTTAGCTTCAACTGCATGCGAAACAAACAAGTTAGCTTCAAATCCATGCGAAACACATGATTTAGCTTCAAATCAAAGCGAAGTAGAAGGCTTAGCTTCAAATCCATGCGAAACAAATGGTTTTGCTACAAATACTTGTGATATACATGGTTTAGCTTCAAATCTATGCGAAATAGAAGGCTGATCATCGAATCCATGCGAAACAAATAGTTTAGCTTCAAATAATTGCGATATACGTGATTTAGCTTCAAATGTATGCGAAACAAACGAGTTAGCTTCAAATCCAAGCGAAACACATGATTTAGCTTCAAATCAATGCGAAGTAGAAGGCTTAGCTTAAAATCCATGCGAATCGGATGATTGAACTTCAAATACTTGCGAATGTAAGAGATATAGCTTCGAAATCAAGCAAAACAAACGAGTTAGATGTCAAATTCATGCGAAACACATGATTTAGCTTCAATTCAATGCGAAGTAGAAGGCTTAGTTTCAAATCCAAGCGAAAAACATGATTTAGCTTCAAATCAATGCGAAGTAGAAGGCTTTGTTTTCAAATCCATGCGGATCAAATGGTTTTGCTTCAAATACTTGTGATATACATGATTTAGCTTCAACTGCATGCGAAACAAACGAGTGAACTTCAAATACAAGCG
Source organism: Megalopta genalis (assembly GCF_051020955.1). Taxonomy (NCBI): domain Eukaryota; kingdom Metazoa; phylum Arthropoda; class Insecta; order Hymenoptera; family Halictidae; genus Megalopta; species Megalopta genalis. The sequence continues at coordinate 150,741 of NW_027476677.1, read as the reverse complement.
AAACACATGCTTTAGCTTCAAATCAATGCGAAGTAGAGGGGCTTAGCTTCAAATCCATACGAATCAAATGGATTAGCTTCAAATACTTGTGATATACATGATTTAGCTTCAACTGCATGCGAAACAAACGAGTTCGCTTCAAATCCAAGCGAAACACCTGATTTAGTTCAAATTCATGCGATGTAGAAAGATAAGCTTCAAAAACAAGCGAAACGAATGGTTTAGCTTCAAATACTTGTTTATACATGATTCAGCTTCAACTGCATGCGAAACAAACGAGTTAGCTTTAAATCCAAGCGGAACACTTGATTTAGCTTCAAATCAATGCGAAGTAGAAGGCTTACCTTCACATCCATGAGAATCAAATGGTTTAGCTTCAAATACTTGTGATATACATGATTTTGCTTCAACTGCATGCGAAAATAACGAGTTAACTTCAAATCCATGCGAAACACTTGATTTAGCTTCAAATCAATCCGAAGTAGAAGGCTTAGCTTCAAAACCAATGAGAAACAAATGGTTCAGCTTCAAGTACTTGTGATATACATGATTTAGCTTCAACTGCTGGCGAAACAAACCAGTTAGCTTCAAATCGATGCGAAACACATGATTTAGCTTCAAATCAATGCGAAGTAGAAGGCTTAGCTCCAAATACATGTAAACAAATGATTTATTTTCAGATAATTGCGACATAAGTGATACAGCTTCAAATGCAGGGGAAACAATCGAGTTAGCTTCAAATCCATTCCAAATGCATGATTCAGCTTCAAATCAATGCGAAGTAGAAGGCTTAGCTTCAAATCCGAGCGAAACACATGATTTAGATTCAAATACTTGCGATATACATGAAATAGCTTCAAATGTAGACGAAACAAACGAGTTATCTTCAAATTCAGGCGAAATACATGATTTAACTTCAAATCAGTAAGAAGTACGAGGCATATCTTCGAAACCATGCGAAACTAATGGTTTAGCTTCAAAAACTTGTGATATACTGCATGCGAAACAAAGGAGTTAGACTCAAATCCGTGCGAAACACATGATTTAGCGTCACATCAATGCGAAGAAGAAGGCTTAGCTTCAAATCCATACGAATCAAATGGTTAGCTTCAAATACTTATGATATACATGATTTAGCTTGAACAGCATGCGAGACAAACGAGTTAGCTTCAAATGCAAGCGAAACACACGATTTTAGCTTCAAATTAATGCGAAGTAGAAGGTTTATCTTCAAATACTTGTGATATACATGATTTAGGTTCAACTGCATGCGAAATAAAACGCATTACGTCAACTCCAAGCGAAACACATTATTTAGGTTCAAATCAATGCAAACTGGAAGGCTTATCTTCAAATCCATGCGAAACAAATGGTTTAGCTTCAAATACTTGCGATATAAATGAAACAGCTTCAAATGAAGACGAAACAAACGAGTTAGTTTCAATCCATGCGAAACGCATGATTTATCTTCAAATCAATGCGAAGTAGAAGGCTTAGCTTCAAATCCATGCGAAACAAATGGTTTTGATACAAATACTTGTGATATACATGATTTAGCTTCAACTGCATGCGAAACAAACAAGTTAGCTTCAAATCCATGCGAAACACATGATTTAGCTTCAAATCAAAGCGAAGTAGAAGGCTTAGCTTCAAATCCATGCGAAACAAATGGTTTTGCTACAAATACTTGTGATATACATGATTTAGCTTCAACTGCATGCGAAACAAACGAGTTAGCTTCAAATCCATGCGAAACACATGATTTAGCTTCAAATCAATGCGAAGTAGAAGGCTTAGCTTAAAATCCATGCGAATCGGATGATTGAACTTCAAATACTTGCGAATGTAAGAGATATAGCTTCGAATTCAAGCAAAACAAACGAGTTAGATTCAAATTCATGCGAAACACATGATTTAGCTTCAATTCAATGCAAAGTAGAAGGCTTAGTTTCAAATCCAAGCGAAAAACATGATTTAGCTTCAAATCAATGCGAAGTAGAAGGCTTTGTTTCAAATCCATGCGAATCAAATGGTTTTGCTTCAAATACTTGTGATATACATGATTTAGCTACAAATGTATGCGAAACAAACGAGTTAGCTCCAAATCCAAGCGAAACACATGATTTAGCTTCAAATCGATGCGAAGTAGAAGGCTTAGCTTCAAATCCAAGCGAAACACATGGTTTAGCTTAATTTTCACGAGAATCAAAAGGTTCAGCTTCAAATACTTGTGATATACATGATTTAGCATCAACTGCATGCGAAACAAACGAGTTAGCTTCAAATCCATGCGAAACACATGATTTAGCTTCAATTCAATGCAAAGTAGAAGGCTTAGTTTCAAATCCAAGCGAAAAACATGATTTAGCTTCAAATCAATGCGAAGTAGAAGGCTTTGTTTCAAATCCATGCGAATCAAATGGTTTTGCTTCAAATACTTGTGATATACATGATTTAGCTTCAAATGTATACGAAACAAACGAGTTAGCTCCAAATCCAAGCGAAACACATGATTTAGCTTCAAATCAATTGCGAAGTAGAAGGCTTATTTTCAAATCCATGCGAAACAAATGGCTTAGCTACAAATACTTGTGTTATACATGATTTATCTTCAAATGCAGGCGAAACAAAAGAGTTAGCTTCAAAACCAAGCGAAACACATCATTTAGCTTCAAATTCATGCGAAACACATGGTTTAGCTTAATATTCATGCGAAACAGATGGTTTATATTCAGATACTTGTGATAAACATTATTTAGCTTCAACTGCATGCGAAACAAACGAGTTGGCTTCAAATCCATGCGAAACACATGATTTAGCTTCACATCAATGCGAAGTAGAAGGCTTAGCTCCAAATCCATGAGAATCAAATGGTTTAGCTTCAAATACTCGTGATATACATGACTTAGCATCAATTATATGCGAAACAAACGTGTTAGCTTCAAATCCAAGCGAAACACATGATTTAGCTTCAAATTCTTGCAAATCACATGGTTTAGCTTCAAATCCTTGCGATACAAATGGTTTAGCTTCAAATACTTGTGATACATATGATTTAGTTTCGACTGCATGTGAAGCAAACGAGTTAGCTTCAAATCCATGCGAAAAACATGATTTAGATTCAAATCAATGCCAAGTAGAAGGTTTAGCATCAAATCCATGCGAAACAAATGGTTTAGCTTCAAATCAGTGCGAAGTAAAAGGCTTATCTTCAAATCCATGTGAAGCAAATGGTTTTGCTTCAAATACTTGTGATATACATGATTTCTCTTCAGCTACATGCGAAACAGTCGATTTAGCTTCACACCCATGGGAAACACATGATTTTACTTCAAATCAATGCGAAGTAGAAGCATTAGTTTCAAATCAACGCGAAACAAACCATTTGATTTGGCTTCAACTGCATGCTAAAAAAACCAGTTAGCTACAAATCCATGCTAAACACATGATTAAGCTTCCAATCAATGCGAAGTAGAAGGCTTAGCTGCAAATCCATGCGAAGCGAATGATTAAGATTCAAATACTTGCGAATATAAGTGATATAGTTTCAAATGCAGGCGAAACAAACGAGTTAGCTTCAAATCCCTTCGAATTACATGATGTAGCTTCAAATTAATGCGAAGTAGAAGGCTTATTTTCAAACCCATGCGAATCAAATGGTTTAGCTTCAAATACTTGTGATATACATGATTTAGCTTCAAATTCATGCGAAACACATGGTTTAGCTTAATATTCATGCGAAACAGATGGTTTAGATTCAGATAATTGTGATAAACATGATGAAGCTTCAACTGCGTGCGAAACAAACGAGATATCTTCAAACCAAAGCGAAACACATGATTTAGCTTCAAATCAATGCGAATGTGAAGGTTTAGCTTCAAATCCATACAAAACAAATAGTTTTGCTTCAAATACTTGCGAATATAAATGATATAGCTTCAACTGCTGGCGAAACAAACCAGTTAGCTTCAAATCGATGCAAAACACATGATTTAGCTTCAAATCAATGCGAAGTAGAAGGCTTAGCTCCAAATACATGTAAACAAATGATTTATTTTCAGATAATTGCGACATAAGTGATACAGCTTCAAATGCAGGGGATACAATCGAGTTAGCTTCAAATCCATTCCAAACGCATGATTTAGCTTCAAATCAATGCGAAGTAGAAGGCTTAGCTTCAAATCCGAGCGAAACACATGATTTAGATTCAAATACTTGCGATATACATGAAATAGCTTCAAATGTAGACGAAACAAACGAGTTATCTTCAAATTCAGGCGAAATACATGATTTAACTTCAAATCAGTAAGAAGTAGGAGGCATATCTTCGAAACCATGCGAAACTAATGGTTTAGCTTCAAAAACTTGTGATATACTGCATGCGAAACAAAGGAGTTAGACTCAAATCCGTGCGAAACACATGATTTAGCGTCACATCAATGCGAAGAAGAAGGCTTAGCTTCAAATCCATACGAATCAAATGGTTTAGCTTCAAATACTTATGATATACCTGATTTAGCTTGAACAGCATGCGAGACAAACGAGTTAGCTTCAAATGCAAGCGAAACACACGATTTAGCTTCAAATTAATGCGAAGTAGAAGGTTTATCTTCAAATACTTGTGATATACATGATTTAGGTTCAACTGCATGCGAAATAAAACGCATTACGTTCAACTCCAAGCGAAACACATTATTTAGGTTCAAATCAATGCAAAGTGGAAGGCTTATCTTCAAATCCATGCGAAACAAATGGTTTAGCTTCAAATACTTGCGATATAAATGAAACAGCTTCAAATGAAGACGAAACAAACGAGTTAGCTTCAAATCCATGCCATACACACGATTAAGATTTAAATCAATGCGAAGTAGAAGGCTTAGCTTCAAATCCATGCGAAACAAATGGTTTTGCTACAAATACTTGTGATATACATGATTTAGCTTCAACTGCATGCGAAACAAACAAGTTAGCTTCAAATCCATGCGAAACACATGATTTAGCTTCAAATCAAAGCGAAGTAGAAGGCTTAGCTTCAAATCCATGCGAAACAAATGGTTTTGCTACAAATACTTGTGATATACATGATTTAGCTTCAAATCTATGCGAAATAGAAGGCTGATCATCGAATCCATGCGAAACAAATAGTTTAGCTTCAAATAATTGCGATATACGTGATTTAGCTTCAAATGTATGCGAAACAAACAAGTTAGCTTCAAATCCATGCGAAACACATGATTTAGCTTCAAATCAAAGCGAAGTAGAAGGCTTAGCTTCAAATCCATGCGAAACGAATAATTGAACTTCAAATACTTGCGAATGTAAGAGATATAGCTTCGAATTCAAGCAAAACAAACGAGTTAGATTCAAATTCATGCGAAACACATGATTTAGCTTCAATTCAATGCGAAGTAGAAGGCTTAGTTTCAAATCCAAGCGAAAGACATGATTTAGCTTCAAATCAATGCGAAGTAGAAGGCTTAGCTCCAAATCCATCAGAATCAAATGGTTTAGCTTCAAATACTTGTGATATACATGATTTTGCTTCAACTGCATGCGAAACTAACGAGTTAACTTCAAATCCATGCGAAACACTTGATTTAGCTTCAAATCAATCCGAAGTAGAAGGCTTAGCTTCAAAACCAATGAGAAACAAATGGTTCAGCTTCAAGTACTTGTGATATACATGATTTAGCTTCAACTGAATGCGAAACAAACGAGTTAGCTTTAAATCCATGCGTTAGAAACGAGTTAGCTTCAAATCCATGCCAATCAAATGGTTTAGCTTCAAATACCAGTGATATACATGATTTTGCTTCAACTGCATGCAAAACAAATGAGTCAGCTTCAAATCCATGCGAAACAAACGAGTTAGCTTCAAATCCATGGGAAACTCATGATTTAGCTTCAAATCAATGCGAAATAGGAGGCTGATTCTCTAATCCATGCGAAACAAATGGTTTAGCTTCAAATACTTGTGATGTACATGATTTAGCTTCAACTGCATGCGAAACAAACGTGTTAGCTTTAAATCCATGCGAAACACATGATTTAGCTCGAAATCAATGCGAAGTAGAAGGCTTAGCTCCAAATCCATGAGAATCAAATGGTTTAGCTTCAAATACTCGTGATATACATGATTTAGCATCAATTATATGCGAAACAAACGTGTTAGCTTCAAATCCATGCCAATCAAATGGTTTAGCTTCAAATACCAGTGATATACATGATTTTGCTTCAACTGCATGCAAAACAAATGAGTCAGCTTCAAATCCATGCGAAACAAACGAGTTAGCTTCAAATCCATGGGAAACTCATGATTTAGCTTCAAATCAATGCGAAATAGGAGGCTGATTCTCTAATCCATGCGAAACAAATGGTTTAGCTTCAAATACTTGTGATATACTAGATTTAGCTTCAACTGCATGCGAAACAAACGAGTTAGATTCAAATCCAAGCGAAACACATGATTTAGCTTCAAATTCTTGCAAATCACATGGTTTAGCTTCAAATCCTTGCGATACAAATGGTTTAGCTTCAAATACTTGTGATACATATGATTTAGTTTCGACTGCATGTGAAGCAAACGAGTTAGCATCAAATCCATGCGAAAAACATGATTTAGATTCAAATCAATGCCAAGTAGAAGGTTTAGCATCAAATCCATGCGAAACAAATGGTTTAGCTTCAAATCAGTGCGAAGTAAAAGGCTTATCTTCAAATCCATGTGAAGCAAATGGTTTTGCTTCAAATACTTGTGATATACATGATTTCTCTTCAGCTACATGCGAAACAGTCGATTTAGCTTCACACCCATGGGAAACACATGATTTTACTTCAAATCAATGCGAAGTAGAAGCATTAGTTTCAATTCAACGCGAAACAAACCATTTGATTTGGCTTCAACTGCATGCTAAAAAAACCAGTTAGCTACAAATCCATGCTAAACACATGATTTAGCTTCAAATCAATGCGAAGTAGAAGGCTTAGCTGCAAATCCATGCGAAGCGAATGATTAAGATTCAAATACTTGCGAATATAAGTGATACAGTTTCAAATGCAGGCGAAACAAACGAGTTAGCTTCAAATCCATTCGAATTACATGATGTAGCTTCAAATTAATGCGAAGTAGAAGGCTTATTTTCAAACCCATGCGAATCAAATGGTTTAGCTTCAAATACTTGTGATATACATGATTTAGCTTCAAATTCATGCGAAACACATGGTTTAGCTTAATATTCATGCGAAACAGATGGTTTAGATTCAGATAATTGTGATAAACATGATGAAGCTTCAACTGCGTGCGAAACAAACGAGATATCTTCAAACCAAAGCGAAACACATGATTTAGCTTCAAATCAATGCGAATGTGAAGGTTTAGCTTCAAATCCATACAAAACAAATAGTTTTGCTTCAAATACTTGCGAATATAAATGATATAGCTTCAACTGCTGGCGAAACAAACCAGTTAGCTTCAAATCGATGCGAAACACATGATTTAGCTTCAAATCAATGCGAAGTAGAAGGCTTAGCTCCAAATACATGTAAACAAATGATTTATTTTCAGATAATTGCGACATAAGTGATACAGCTTCAAATGCAGGGGAAACAATCGAGTTAGCTTCAAATCCATTCCAAACGCATGATTTAGCTTCAAATCAATGCGAAGTAGAAGGCTTAGCTTCAAATCCGAGCGAAACACATGATTTAGATTCAAATACTTGCGATATACATGAAATAGCTTCAAATGTAGACGAAACAAACGAGTTATCTTCAAATTCAGGCGAAATACATGATTTATCTTCAAATCAGTAAGAAGTAGGAGGCATATCTTCGAAACCATGCGAAACTAATGGTTTAGCTTCAAAAACTTGTGATATACTGCATGCGAAACAAAGGAGTTAGACTCAAATCCGTGCGAAACACATGATTTAGCGTCACATCAATGCGAGGAAGAAGGCTTAGCTTCAAATCCATACGAATCAAATGGTTTAGCTTCAAATACTTATGATATACCTGATTTAGCTTGAACAGCATGCGAGACAAACGAGTTAGCTTCAAATGCAAGCGAAACACACGATTTAGCTTCAAATTAATGCGAAGTAGAAGGTTTATCTTCAAATACTTGTGATATACATGATTTAGGTTCAACTGCATGCGAAATAAAACGCATTACGTTCAACTCCAAGCGAAACACATTATTTAGGTTCAAATCAATGCAAACTGGAAGGCTTATCTTCAAATCCATGCGAAACAAATGGTTTAGCTTCAAATACTTGCGATATAAATGAAACAGCTTCAAATGAAGACGAAACAAACGAGTTAGCTTCAAATCCATGCGAAACGCATGATTTATCTTCAAATCAATGCGAAGTAGAAGGCTTAGCTTCAAATCCATGCGAAACAAATGGTTTTGATACAAATACTTGTGATATACATGATTTAGCTTCAACTGCATGCGAAACAAACAAGTTAGCTTCAAATCCATGCGAAACACATGATTTAGCTTCAAATCAAAGCGAAGTAGAAGGCTTAGCTTCAAATCCATGCGAAACAAATGGTTTTGCTACAAATACTTGTGATATACATGATTTAGCTTCAACTGCATGCGAAACAAACGAGTTAGCTTCAAATCCATGCGAAACACATGATTTAGCTTCAAATCAATGCGAAGTAGAAGGCTTAGCTTAAAATCCATGCGAATCGGATGATTGAACTTCAAATACTTGCGAATGTAAGAGATATAGCTTCGAATTCAAGCAAAACAAACGAGTTAGATTCAAATTCATGCGAAACACATGATTTAGCTTCAATTCAATGCAAAGTAGAAGGCTTAGTTTCAAATCCAAGCGAAAAACATGATTTAGCTTCAAATCAATGCGAAGTAGAAGGCTTTGTTTCAAATCCATGCGAATCAAATGGTTTTGCTTCAAATACTTGTGATATACATGATTTAGCTTCAAATGTATGCGAAACAAACGAGTTAGCTCCAAATCCAAGCGAAACACATGATTTAGCTTCAAATCGATGCGAAGTAGAAGGCTTAGCTTCAAATCCAAGCGAAACACATGGTTTAGCTTAATTTTCACGAGAATCAAATGGTTCAGCTTCAATTACTTGTGATATACATGATTTAGCATCAACTGCATGCGAAACAAACGAGTTAGCTTCAAATCCATGCGAAGCACATGATTTAGCTTCAAATCAATGCGAAGTAGAAGGCTTAGCTTCAAATCCATGCGAAACAAATGGTTTTGATACAAATACTTGTGATATACATGATTTAGCTTCAACTGCATGCGAAACAAACAAGTTAGCTTCAAATCCATGCGAAACACATGATTTAGCTTCAAATCAAAGCGAAGTAGAAGGCTTAGCTTCAAATCCATGCGAAACGAATGATTGAACTTCAAATACTTGCGAATGTAAGAGATATAGCTTCGAATTCAAGCAAAACAAACGAGTTAGATTCAAATTCATGCGAAACACATGATTTAGCTTCAATTCAATGCAAAGTAGAAGGCTTAGTTTCAAATCCAAGCGAAAAACATGATTTAGCTTCAAATCAATGCGAAGTAGAAGGCTTTGTTTCAAATCCATGCGAATCAAATGGTTTTGCTTCAAATACTTGTGATATACATGATTTAGCTTCAAATGTATACGAAACAAACGAGTTAGCTCCAAATCCAAGCGAAACACATGATTTAGCTTCAAATCAATTGCGAAGTAGAAGGCTTATTTTCAAATCCATGCGAAACAAATGGCTTAGCTACAAATACTTGTGCTATACATGATTTATCTTCAAATGCAGGCGAAACAAAAGAGTTAGCTTCAAAACCAAGCGAAACACATCATTTAGCTTTAAATTCATGCGAAACACATGGTTTAGCTTAATATTCATGAGAATCAAATGGTTTAGCTTCAAATACTTGTGATATACATGAATTAGCTTCAACTATATGCGAAACAAACGTGTTACCTTTAAATCCATGCGAAACACATGATTTAGCTCCAAATCAATGCGAAGTAGAAGGCTGAGTTTCGAATCATTGCGAAACAAATGGTTCAGCTTCAAATACTTGCGATATATGTAATATAGCTTCAAATGCTGGTTACAAAAACGAGTGAGCTTCATATCCAAGCGTAACACATGATTCAGTTTCAAATCAATGCGAAGTAGAATGCTTAGCTTTAAAACCAATGCGAAACAAATGGTTTAGCTTCAAATACTTGTGATATACATGAATTAGCTTCAACTATATGCGAAACAAACGTGTTAGCTTTAAATCCATGCGAAACACATGATTTAGCTCCAAATCAATGCGAAGTAGAACGCTGAGTTTCGAATCATTGCGAAACAAATGGTATAGCATCAAATACTTGTGATATAATAGATTTAGCTTCAACAGCATGCTAAACAAACGAGTTAGCTTTAAATCCATGCGATAGAAACGAGTGAGCTTGAAATCCAAGCGAAACACATGATTCAGCTTCAAATCAATGCGAAGTAGAAGGCATAGCTTCAGATCCATGCGAACCGAATGATTAAGTTTCAAATACTTGTGATATACATGATTTAGCTTCAACTGCATGCGAAACAAACGAGTTAGCTTCAAATGCAGGAGAAACACATGATCTAGCTTCAAATCAAAGCGAAGTAGAAGGCTTAGCTTCAAATCCATGCGAAACGAATGGTTCAGCTACAAATACTTGCGAATATAAATGATATAGCTTCAAATGCAGGCGAAACAAACGAGTTAGTTTCAAATCCGCACGGAACGCATGATTTAGCTTCACATGAATGCGCAGTAGAAGGCATAGCTTCAAATCCATACGAAACAAATGGTTCAGCTTCAAATAATTGTGATATACATGATTTAGCTTCAACTGCTGGCGAAACAAACCAGTTAGCTTCAAATCGATGCGAAACACATGAATTAGCTTCAAATCAATGCGAAGTAGGAGGATTAGCTTCAAATCCATGCGAAGTAGAAGGCTTATCTTCGAAACCATGCGAAACAAATGGTTTAGTTTCAAATAATTTTGATATTAATGATTTAGCTTTAAATTCATGCAAAACACATCGTTTAGATTCATATTCATGCGAAGCACATGGTTTAACTTAATATTCATGCGAAACAAATTGTTCAGCTTCAAATACTTGTGATTGACATGATTGAGATTCAAGTGCATGTGAAACAAACGTGTTAACTACAAATCCAAGCGAAACTCATGATTTAGCTTCAAATCAATGCGAAGTGGAAGGGTTACCATCAAATCCAAGTGAATCACATGATTTAGATTCAAATCAATGCGAAGTGGAAGGCTTAGCTTCAAATTCATGCGAAACGAATGATTGACCGTCAAATACTTGCGAATATAAGTGATATAGCTTCAAATGCAGGCGAAACAAACGAGTTAGCATCGAATACATGCGAAACGCATGATTTAGATTCAAATCAATGCGAAATAGAAGTCTTAGCTTCAAATCCATGCGAAAGAAATGGTTTAGCTTCAAATACTTGTGATATAAGTGGTATAGCTTCAAATGTAGGCGAAACAATCGAGTTAGCTTCAAATCAATGCGAATTAGGAGGCTTATCTTCAAATCCATGCGAATCATATGAATTAGCTTCTAATACTTGTAATATACATTATTTAGCTTCAACTGCATGCGAAACAAACGAGTTAGCTACAAATTCAAGCGCGACACATGGTTTAGCTTCAAATTCATGCAAAGTAGAAGACTTAGCTACAAATCAATGCGAATCAAATGGTTTAGCTTCAAATACTTGCGATATTCGTGATTTAGCTTCTACTGCATGCGAAACAAAAGAGTTACCTTCAAATCAATGTCGATCGCATGATTTAGCTTCAAATCAATGCGAAGTAGAATGCTTATCTTCGAAACCATGCGAAACAGATGGTTCAGCTTCAAATACTTGTGATAAACATGATTTAGCTTCAAATGCAGGAGAAACAAACGAGTTAGCTTCAAATCCCAGCGAAACATATGATTTAGCTTCAAATCAATGCGAAGTAGAAGGCTTAGCTTCAAATCCATGCGAAAAAAATGACTGAGCTTCAAATACTTGCGATTATACGTGATATAACTTCGAATGCAGGCGAAACAACCGAGTTAGCTTCAAATCCATACGAAACACAAGATTTAGCTTCAAATCAATGCGAAGTAGAAGGCTTAGTTTCAAATCCAAGCTAAACACATGGCTTAGCTTCAAATACTTGTGATATACATGATTGGGCTTCAACTGCATGCGAAACAAACGTGTTACCTTCAAATCCAAGCGAAACATATGATTTTGCTTCAAATCAATGCGAAGTAGAAGGCTTGGCTTCAAAATCCATGCGAAACAGATGACTGAGCTTCAAGTACTTGCGATTATACGTGATATAACTACGAATGCAGGCGAAACAACCGAGTTATCTTCAAATCCAAGCGAAACACATGATTCGGCTTCAAATCAATGCGAAGTAGAAGGCTTAGCTTCAAATCCATGCGAACCGAATGATTAAGGTTCAAATACTTGTGATATACATAGTTTAGCTTCAAATGCATACGAAACAAACGAGTTAGCTTCAAATCAATGCGAAGTAGAAGACATAGCTTCAGATCCATGCGAACCGAATGATTAAGTTTCAAATACTTGTGATATACATGATTTAGCTTCAACTGCATGCGAAACAAACGAGTTAGCTTCAAATGCAAGAGAAACACATGATCTAGCTTCAAATCAAAGCGAAGTAGAAGGCTTAGCTTTAAATCCATGCGAAACGAATGGTTCAGCTACAAATACTTGCGAATATAAATGATATAGCTTCAAATGCAGGCGAAACAAACGAGTTAGTTTCAAATCCGCGCGGAACACATGATTTAGCTTCAAATCAATGCGCAGTAGAAGGCATAGCTTCAAATCCATACGAAACAAATGGTTCAGCTGCAAGTAATTGTGATATACATGATTTAGCTTCAACTGCATGCGAAACAAACGAGTTAGATTCAAAACCAAGCGAAACACATGATTTAGCTGCAAATCAATGCGAAGTAGAAGGCTTAGCTTCAAATCCATGTGAATCAAACGGTTTAGCTTCAAAAACTCGTGATATACATGATTTATCTTCAAATGCAGGCGAAACAAAAGAGTTAGCTTCAAATCCATGCGAAAAACATGATTTAGCTTCAAATCAATGCGAAGTAGAAGGCTTTGTTTCAAATCCATGCGAATCAAATGGTTTTGCTTCAAATACTTGTGATATACATGATTTAGCTTCAAATGTATGCGAAACAAACGAGTTAGCTCCAAATCCAAGCGAAACACATGATTTAGCTTCAAATCAATGCGAAGTAGAAGGCTTAGCTTCAAATCCAAGCGAAACACATGGTTTAGCTTAATTTTCACGAGAATCAAATGGTTCAGCTTCAAATACTTGTGATATACATTATTTAGCATCAACTGCATTCGAAACAATCGAGTTAGCTTAACCAATAGCTAAATCAATGCGAAACAATAGGTTTAGCTTCAAATTCTTGTGATATACATGATTTAGCTTCTACTGCAGGCGAAACAAACGAGTTGGCCTCAAATACAAGCGAATACATGGTTCAGCTTCAAATCAATACGAAGTAGGGGGCTTAGATACAAATCCATGAGAAACGAATGATTTATCTACAAATACTGGCGAATATAAGTGATATTGGTTCAAATGCAGGAGAAACAAATGAGTTAGCTTCAAATCCGAGCGAAACACATGATTTAGCTTCAAATCAATGCGAAGTAGGAGGCTTAGCTTCCAATCCATGCGAAACGGATGACTGGGCTTCAAATACTTGCGATTATACGTGATATAACTTCGAATGCAGGCGAAACAACCGAGTTAGCTTCAAATCCATAGCAAACACATGATTTAGCTTCAAATGAATGCGAAGTAGAAGGCTTAGTTTCAAATCCAAGCCTAACACATGATTTAGCTTCAAATCAATGCGAAGTAGAAGGCTTAGCTTGAAATCCAAGCGAAACGAATGATTGAACTTCAAATACTTGCGAGTGTAAGTGATATAGCTTCGAATTCAAGCAAAACAACCGAGTTAGTTTCAAATTCGAGCGAAACACATGATTTAGCTTCAATTCAATGCGAAGTAGAAGGCTTAGTTTCAAATCCAAGCGAAAAACATGATTTAGCTTCAAATCAATGCGAAGTAGAAGGCTTTGTTTCAAATCCATGCGAATCAAATGCTTTTGCTTCAAATACTTGTGATATACATGATTTAGCTTCAAATGTATGCGAAACAAACGAGTTAGCTCCAAATCCAAGCGAAACACATGATTTAGCTTCACATCAATGCGAAGTGGAAGGCTTAGCTTCAAATACATGAGGAACAAATGGTTTAGGTTCAAATCAATGCGAAGTAGAAGGCTTAGCTTCAAATCCAAGCGAAACACATGGTTTAGCTTAATTTTCACGAGAATCAAATGGTTCAGCTTCAAATTCTTGTGATATACATGATTTAGCATCAACTGCATTCGAAACAATCGAGTTAGCTTCAAATCCAAGCAAACACATGATTTAGCTTCACATCAATGCGAAGTGGACGGCTTAGCTTCAAATACATGAGGAACAAATGGTTTAGGTTCAAATACTTGTAAAATACATGATTTAGAATCAACTGCAGGCGAATCAAACGAGTTGGCTTCAAATCCATGCGAAACACATGATTTAGCCTCAAATTCATTACAAAAACATGGTTTAGCTTAATACTCATGCGAAACACATGGTTTAACTTAGTATTCATGCGAAACAAATTGTTCAGCTTCAAATACTTGTGATATACATGATTGAGCTTCAACTGCAAGTGAAACAAACGTGTTACCTTCAAATCCAAGCGAAACATATGATTTAGCTTCAAATCAATGCGAAGTAGAAGGCTTAGCTTCAAATCCATGCGAAACGGATGACTGGGCTTCAAATACTTGCGATTATACGTGATATAACTTCGAATGCAGGCGAAACAACCGTGTTAGCTTCAAATCCATACCAAACACAAGATTTAGCTTCCAATCAATGCGAAGTAGAAGGCTCAGTTTCAAATCCAAGCGAAACACATGATTTAGCTTCAAATCAATGCGAAGTAGAAGGCTTAGCTTCAAATCCAAGCGAAACACATGACTTAGCTTCAAATCAATACGAAGTAGAAGGCTTAGCTTCAAATTCATGCGAAAGGAATGATTGACCTTCAAATACTTGCGAATATAAGTGATATAGCTTCAAATGCAGGCGAAACAAACGAGATAGCTTCAAATACATGCGAAACGGTTGTTTTAGGTTCAAATCAATGCGAAATAGAAGTCTTAGCTGCAAATCCATGCGACACAAATGATTTAGCTTCAAATACTTGCGAATATAAGTGATATAGCTTCAAATGCAGGCGAAACAAACGAGTTAGCTTCAAATCCATGTGAAACTCATCATTTAGCTGCAAATTCATGTGAAACACATGGTTTAGCTTAATATTCGTGCGAAACACATGGTTTAGCTTAATATGCATGCGAATCAAATGGTTTAGCTTCAAATACTTGTGATATACTTGGTTTAGCTTCATCTGCGTGCGAAACTAACGTGTTACCTTCAAATCCAATCCAAACACATGATTTAGCTTCAAATCAGTGCGACGTAGAAGTCTTAGCTTCAAATCAATGCGAAACAATAGGTTTAGCTTCAAATACTTGTGATATACATGATTTAGCTTCTACTGCAGGCGAAACAAACGAGTTGGCCTCAAATACAAGCGAATACATGGTTCAGCTTCAAATCAATACGAAGTAGGGGGCTTAGATACAAATCCATGAGAAACGAATGATTTATCTACAAATACTGGCGAATATAAGTGATATTGGTTCAAATGCAGGAGAAACAAATGAGTTAGCTTCAAATCCGAGCGCAACACTTGATTTAGCTTCAAATCAATGCGAAGTAGAAGGCTTAGCTTCAAATCCATGCGAAACGGATGACTGGGCTTCAAATACTTGCGATTATACGTGATATAACTTCGAATGCAGGCGAAACAACCGAGTTTGCATCAAATCCATACCAAACACAAGATTTAGCTTCCAATCAATGCGAAGTAGAAGGCTTAGTTTCAAATCCAAGCGAAACACATGATTTAGCTTCAAATCAATGCGAAGTAGAAGGCTTAGTTTCAAATCCAAGCGAAACACATGATTTAGCTTCAAATCAATGCGAAGTAGAAGGCTTAGGTTCAAATCCAAGCGAAACACATGGTTTAGCTTAATTTTCACGAGAATCAAATGGTTCAGCTTCAAATACTTGTGATATACATGATTTAGCATCAACTGCATTCGAAACAATCGAGTTAGCTTCAAATCCAAGCGAAACACATGATTTAGCTTAACATCAATGCGAAGTGAAGGCTTAGCTTCAAATACATGAGGAACAAATGGTTTAGGTTCAAATACTTGTAAAATACATGATTTAGAATCAACTGCAGGCGAAACAAACGAGTTGGCTTCAAATCTATGCGAAACACATGATTTAGCTTCAAATTCATTACAAAAACATGGTTTAGCTTAATACTCATGCGAAACACATGGTTTAACTTAGTATTCATGCGAAACAAATTGTTCAGCTTCAAATACTTGTGATATACATGATTGAGCTTCAACTGCAAGTGAAACAAACGTGTTACCTTCAAATCCAAGCGAAACATATGATTTAGCTTCAAATCAATGCGAAGTAGAAGGCTTAGCTTCAAATCCATGCGAAACAGATGACTGAGCTTCAAATACTTGCGATTATACGTTTTATAACTTCGAATGCAGGCGAAACAACCGAGTTAGCTTCAAATCCATACCAAACACAAGATTTAGCTTCCAATCAATGCGAAGTAGAAGGCTTAGTTTCAAATCCAAGCCTAACACATGATTTAGCTTCAAATCAATGCGAAGTAGAAGGCTTAGCTTCAAATCCAAGCGAAACGAATGATTGAACTTCAAATACTTGCGAGTGTAAGTGATATAGCTTCGAATTCAAGCAAAACAACCGAGTTAGTTTCAAATTCGAGCGAAACACATGATTTAGCTTCAATTCAATGCGAAGTAGAAGGCTTAGTTTCAAATCCAAGCGAAAAACATGATTTAGATTCAAATCAATGCGAAGTAGAAGGCTTTGTTTCAAATCCATGCGAATCAAATGCTTTTGCTTCAAATACTTGTGATATACATGATTTAGCTTCAAATGTATGCGAAACAAACGAGTTAGCTCCAAATCCAAGCGAAACACATGATTTAGCTTCACATCAATGCGAAGTGGAAGGCTTAGCTTCAAATACATGAGGAACAAATGGTTTAGGTTCAAATCAATGCGAAGTAGAAGGCTTAGCTTCAAATCCAAGCGAAACACATGGTTTAGCTTAATTTTCACGAGAATCAAATGGTTCAGCTTCAAATTCTTGTGATATACATGATTTAGCATCAACTGCATTCGAAACAATCGAGTTAGCTTCAAATCCAAGCAAACACATGATTTAGCTTCACATCAATGCGAAGTGGACGGCTTAGCTTCAAATACATGAGGAACAAATGGTTTAGGTTCAAATACTTGTAAAATACATGATTTAGAATCAACTGCAGACGAAACAACGAGTTGGCTTCAAATCCATGCGAAACACATGATTTAGCTTCAAATTCATTACAAAAACATGGTTTAGCTTAATACTCATGCGAAACACATGGTTTAACTTAGTATTCATGCGAAACAAATTGTTCAGCTTCAAATACTTGTGATATACATGATTGAGCTTCAACTGCAAGTGAAACAAACGTGTTACCTTCAAATCCAAGCGAAACACATGGTTTAGCTTAATTTTCACGAGAATCAAATGGTTCAGCTTCAAATACTTGTGATATACATGATTTAGCATCAACTGCATTCGAAACAATCGAGTTAGCTTCAAATCCAAGCGAAACACATGATTTAGCTTCACATCAATGCGAAGTGGACGGCTTAGCTTCAAATACATGAGGAACAAATGGTTTAGGTTCAAATACTTGTAAAATATATGATTTAGAATCAACTGCAGACGAAACAAACGAGTTGGCTTCAAATCCATGCGAAACACATGATTTAGCTTCAAATTCATTACAAAAACGTGGTTTAGCTTAATACTCATGCGAAACACATGGTTTAACTTAGTATTCATGCGAAACAAATTGTTCAGCTTCAAATACTTGTGATATACATGATTGAGCTTCAACTGCAAGTGAAACAAACGTGTTACCTTCAAATCCATGCGAAACATATGATTTAGCTTCAAATCAAAGCGAAGTAGAAGGCTTAGCTTCAAATCCATGCGAAACAAATGGTTTTGCTACAAATGCTTGTGATATACATGATTTAGCTTCAAATCTATGCGAAATAGAAGGCTGATCATCGAATCCATGCGAAACAAATAGTTTAGCTTCAAATAGTTGTGATATACGTGATTTAGCTTCAAATGTATGCGAAACAAACGAGTTAGCTTCAAATCCATTCGAAGCACATGATTTAGCTTCAAATCAAAGCGAATCACATGGTTTAGCTTAATACTCATGCGAAACACATAGTTTAACTTAATATTCATGCGAAACAAATTGTTCAGCTTCAAATACTTGTGATATACATGATTTAGCTTCAAATGTATGCGAAACAAACGAGTTAGCTCCAAATCCAAGCGAAACACATGATTTAGCTTCAAATCAATGCGAAGTAGAAGACTTAGCTTCAAATCCAAGCGAAACACATGGTTTAGCTTAATTTTCACGAGAATCAAATGGTTCAACTTCAAATACTTGTGATATACATGATTTAGCATCAACTGCATTCGAAACAGTCGAGTTAGCTTCAAATCCAAGCAAACACATGATTTAGCTTCACATGAATGCAAAGTGGAAGGCTTAGCTTCAAATACATGAGGAACAAATGGTTTAGGTTCAAATACTTGTAAAATACATGATTTAGAATCAACTGCAGGCGAATCAAACGAGTTGGCTTCAAATCCATGCGAAACACATGATTTAGCCTCAAATTCATTACAAAAACATGGTTTAGCTTAATACTCATGCGAAACACATGGTTTAACTTAGTATTCATGCGAAACAAATTGTTCATCTTCAAATACTTGTGATATACATGATTGAGCTTCAACTGCAAGTGAAACAAACGTGTTACCTTCAAATCCAAGCGAAACATATGATTTAGCTTCAAATCAATGCGAAGTAGAAGGCTTAGCTTCAAATCGATGCGAAACGGATGACTGGGCTTCAAATACTTGCGATTATACGTGATATAACTTCGAATGCAGGCGAAACAACCGTGTTAGCTTCAAATCCATACCAAACGCAAGATTTAGCTTCCAATCAATGCGAAGTAGAAGGCTCAGTTTCAAATCCAAGCGAAACACATGATTTAGCTTCAAATCAATGCGAAGTAGAAGGCTTAGCTTCAAATCCAAGCGAAGCACATGGTTTAGCTTCAAATCAATGCGAAGTAGAAGGCTTAGCTTCAAATTCATGCGAAACGAATGATTGACCTTCAAATACTTGCGAATATAAGTGATATAGCTTCAAATGCAGGCGAAACAAACGAGATAGCTTCAAATACATGCGAAACGGTTGATTTAGGTTCAAATCAATGCGAAATAGATGTCTTAGCTGCAAATCCATTCGACACAAATGATTTAGCTTGAAATACTTGCGATATAAGTAATATAGCTTCAAATGCAGGCGAAACAAACGAGTTAGCTTCAAATCCATGTGAACCTCATCATTTAGCTGCAAATTCATGCGAAACACATGGTTTAGCTTAATATTCGTGCGAAACACATGGTTTAGCTTAATATTCATGCGAATCAAATGGTGCAGCTTCAAATACATGTGATATACTTGGTTTAGCTTCATCTGCGTGCGAAACTAACGTGTTACCTTCAAATCCAAACCAAACACATGATTTAGCTTCAAATCAGTTCGACGTAGAAGTCTTAGCTACAAATCAATGCGAAACAATAGGTTTAGCTTCAAATACTTGTGATATACATGATTTAGCTTCTACTGCAGGCGAAACAAACGAGTTGGCCTCAAATACAAGCGAATACATGATTCAGCTTCAAATCAATACGAAGTTGGGGGCTTAGATATAAATCCATGAGAAACGAATGATTTATCTGCAAATACTGGCGAATATAAGTGATATTGGTTCAAATGCAGGAGAAACAAATGAGTTAGCTTCAAATCCGAGCGAAACACACGATTAGGATTCAAATCAATGCGAAGTAGATGGCTTAGCTTCAAATCCATGCGAAACAGATGACTGGGCTTCAAATACTTGCGATTATACGTGATATAACTTCGAATGCAGGCGAAACAACCGAGTTAGCTTCAAATCCATACGAAACACAAGATTTAGCTTCAAATCAATGCGAAGTAGAAGGCTTAGTTTCAAATCCAAGCGAAACACATGGCTTAGCTTCAAATACTTGTAATATACATGATTGGGCTTCAACTGCATGCGAAACAAACGTGTTACCTTCAAATCCAAGCGAAACATATGATTTTGCTTCAAATCAATGCGAAGTAGAAGGCTTGGCTTCAAAATCCATGCGAAACAGATGACTGAGCTTCAAGTACTTGCGATTATACGTGATATAACTACGAATGCAGGCGAAACAACCGAGTTATCTTCAAATCCAAGCGAAACACATGATTCGGCTTCAAATCAATGCGAAGTAGAAGGCTTAGCTTCAAATCCATGCTAACCGAATGATTAAGGTTCAAATACTTGTGATATACATAGTTTAGCTTCAAATGCATACGAAACAAAGGAGTTAGCTTCAAATCCAAGCGAAACACATGATTCAGCTTCAAATCAATGCGAAGTAGAAGACATAGCTTCAGATCCATGCGA
This sequence comes from Megalopta genalis, assembly GCF_051020955.1. NCBI lineage: Eukaryota > Metazoa > Arthropoda > Insecta > Hymenoptera > Halictidae > Megalopta > Megalopta genalis. Next base: position 129,774 of record NW_027476677.1, on the reverse strand, counting down.
ACCGAATGATTAAGTTTCAAATACTTGTGATATACATGATTTAGCTTCAACTGCATGCGAAACAAACGAGTTAGCTTCAAATGCAAGAGAAACACATGATCTAGCTTCAAATCAAAGCGAAGTAGAAGGCTTAGCTTTAAATCCATGCGAAACGAATGGTTCAGCTACAAATACTTGCGAATATAAATGATATAGCTTCAAATGCAGGCGAAACAAACGAGTTAGTTTCAAATCCGCGCGGAACACATGATTTAACTTCACATCAATGCGCAGTAGAAGGCATAGCTTCAAATCCATACGAAACAAATGGTTCAGCTTCAAATAATTGTGATATACATGATTTAGCTTCAACTGCTGGCGAAACAAACCAGTTAGATTCAAATCTTTGCGAAACACATGAATTAGCTTCAAATCAATGCGAAGTAGGAGGATTAGCTTCAAATCCATGCGAAGTAGAAGGATTATCTTCGAAACCATGCGAAACAAATGGTTTAGTTTCAAATAATTTTGATATTAATGATTTAGCTTTAAATTCATGCGAAACACATCGTTTAGATTCATATTCATGCGAAGCACGTGGTTTAACTTAATAATCATGCGAAACAAATTGTTCAGCTTCAAATACTTGTGATTTACATGATTGAGCTTCAAGTGCATGTGAAACAAACGTGTTAACTACAAATCCAAGCGAAACTCATGATGTAGCTTCAAATCAATGCGAAGTGGAAGGGTTAGCATCAAATCCAAGTGAATCACATGATTTAGATTCAAATCAATGCGAAGCGGAAGTCTTAGCTTCAAATCCATGCGAAAGAAATGGTTTAGCTTCAAATACTTGTGATATAAGTGGTATAGCTTCAAATGTAGGCGAAACAATCGAGTTAGCTTCAAATCAATGCGAAGTAGGAGGCTTATCTTCAAATCCATGCGAATCATATGAATTAGCTTCTAATACTTGTAATATACATTATTTAGCTTCAACTGCATGCGAAACAAACGAGTTAGCTACAAATTCAAGCGCGACACATGGTTTAGCTTCAAATTCATGCAAAGTAGAAGACTTAGCTACAAATCAATGCGAATCAAATGGTTTAGCTTCAAATACTTGCGATATTCGTGATTTGGCTTCTACTGCATCCGAAACAAAAGAGTTACCTTCAAATCAATGTCGATCGCATGATTTAGCATCAAATCAATGCCAAGTAGAATGCTTTTCTTCGAAACCATCCGAAACAGATGGTTCAGCTTCAAATACTTGTGATAAACATGATTTAGCTTCAAAAGCAGGAGAAACAAACGAGTTAGCTTCAAATCCCAGCGAAACATATGATTTAGCTTCAAATCAATGCGAAGTAGAAGGCTTAGCTTCAAATCCATGCGAAAAAAATGACTGAGCTTCAAATACTTGCGATTATACGTGATATAACTTCGAATGCAGGCGAAACAACCGAGTTAGCTTCAAATCCATACGAAACAAAAGATTTAGCTTCAAATCAATGCGAAGTAGAAGGCTTAGTTTCAAATCCAAGCGAAACACATGGCTTAGCTTCAAATACTTGTGATATACATGATTTAGCTTCAACTGCATGCGAAACAATCGAGTTAGATTCAAAACCAAGCGAAACACATGATTTAGCTGCAAATCAATGCGAAGTAGAAGGCTTAGCTTCAAATCCATGTGAATCAAACGGTTTAGCTTCAAAAACTCGTGATATACATGATTTATCTTCAAATGCAGGCGAAACAAAAGAGTTAGCTTCAAATCCATGCGAAAAACATGATTTAGCTTCAAATCAATGCGAAGTAGAAGGCTTTGTTTCAAATCCATGCGAATCAAATGGTTTTGCTTCAAATACTTGTGATATACATGATTTAGCTTCAAATGTATGCGAAACAAACGAGTTAGCTCCAAATCCAAGCGAAACACATGATTTAGCTTCAAATCAATGCGAAGTAGAAGGCTTAGCTTCAAATCCAAGCGAAACACATGGTTTAGCTTAATTTTCACGAGAATCAAATGGTTCAGCTTCAAATACTTGTGATATACATTATTTAGCATCAACTGCATTCGAAACAATCGAGTTAGCTTAACCAATAGATAAATCAATGCGAAACAATAGGTTTAGCTTCAAATTCTTGTGATATACATGATTTAGCTTCTACTGCAGGCGAAACAAACGAGTTGGCCTCAAATACAAGCGAATACATGGTTCAGCTTCAAATCAATACGAAGTAGGGGGCTTAGATACAAATCCATGAGAAACGAATGATTTATCTACAAATACTGGCGAATATAAGTGATATTGGTTCAAATGCAGGAGAAACAAATGAGTTAGCTTCAAATCCGAGCGAAACACATGATTTAGCTTCAAATCAATGCGAAGTAGGAGGCTTAGCTTCCAATCCATGCGAAACGGATGACTGGGCTTCAAATACTTGCGATTATACGTGATATAACTTCGAATGCAGGCGAAACAACCGAGTTAGCTTCAACTCCATAGCAAACACATGATTTAGCTTCAAATGAATGCGAAGTAGAAGGCTTAGTTTCAAATCCAAGCGAAACACATGATTTAGCTTCAAATCAATGCGAAGTAGAAGGCTTAGCTTCAAATCCAAGCGAAACAAATGGATTAGCTTAATTTTCACGAGAATCAAATGGTTCAGCTTCAAATACTTGTGATATACATGATTTAGCATCAACTGCATTCGAAACAATCGAGTTAGCTTCAAATCCAAGCGAAACACATGATTTAGCTTCACATCAATGCGAAGTGGAAGGCTTAGCTTCAAATACATGAGGAACAAATGGTTTAGGTTCAAATACTTGTAAAATACATGATTTAGAATCAACTGCAGGCGAATCAAACGAGTTGGCTTCAAATCCATGCGAAACACATGATTTAGCCTCAAATTCATTACAAAAACATGGTTTAGCTTAATACTCATGCGAAACACATGGTTTAACTTAGTATTCATGCGAAACAAATTGTTCAGCTTCAAATACTTGTGATATACATGATTGAGCTTCAACTGCAAGTGAAACAAACGTGTTACCTTCAAATCCAAGCGAAACACATGGTTTAGCTTAATTTTCACGAGAATCAAATGGTTCAGCTTCAAATACTTGTGATATACATGATTTAGCATCAACTGCATTCGAAACAATCGAGTTAGCTTCAAATCCAAGCGAAACACATGATTTAGCTTCACATCAATGCGAAGTGGACGGCTTAGCTTCAAATACATGCGAAACAAATTGTTCAGCTTCAAATACTTGTGATATACATGATTGAGCTTCAACTGCAAGTGAAACAAACGTGTTACCTTCAAATCCAAGCGAAACATATGATTTAGCTTCAAATCAATGCGAAGTAGAAGGCTTAGTTTCAAATCCATGCGAAACAAATGGTTTTGCTACAAATGCTTGTGATATACATGATTTAGCTTCAAATCTATGCGAAATAGAAGGCTGATCATCGAATCCATGCGAAACAAATAGTTTAGCTTCAAATAGTTGTGATATACGTGATTTAGCTTCAAATGTATGCGAAACAAACGAGTTAGCTTCAAATCCATTCGAAGCACATGATTTAGCTTCAAATCAAAGCGAATCACATGGTTTAGCTTAATACTCATGCGAAACACATGGTTTAACTTAATATTCATGCGAAACAAATTGTTCAGCTTCAAATACTTGTGATATACATGATTTAGCTTCAAATCAATGCGAAGTAGAAGGCTTAGTTTAAAATCCAAGCGAAACACATGATGTAGCTTCAAATCAATGCGAAGTAGAAGGCTCAGCTTCAAATCCAAGCGAAACATATGGTTTAGCTTAATTTTCACGAGAATCAAATGGTTCAGCTTCAAATACTTGTGATATACGTGATTTAGCTTCAAATGTATGCGAAACAAACGAGTTAGCTTCAAATCCATGCGAAGCACATGATTTAGCTTCACATCAATGCGAAGTGGAAGGCTTAGCTTCAAATACATGAGGAACAAATGGTTTAGGTTCAAATACTTGTAAAATACATGATTTAGAATCAACTGCAGGCGAATCAAACGAGTTGGCTTCAAATCCATGCGAAACACATGATTTAGCCTCAAATTCATTACAAAAACATGGTTTAGCTTAATACTCATGCGAAACACATGGTTTAACTTAGTATTCATGCGAAACAAATTGTTCAGCTTCAAATACTTGTGATATACATGATTGAGCTTCAACTGCAAGTGAAACAAACGTGTTACCTTCAAATCCAAGCGAAACATATGATTTAGCTTCAAATCAATGCGAAGTTGAAGGTTTAGCTTCAAATCCATGCGAAACGGATGACTGAGCTTCAAATACTTGCGATTATACGTGATATAACTTCGAATGCAGGCGAAACAAACGTGTTAGCTTCAAATCCATACCAAACACAAGTTTTAGCTTCCAATCAATGCGAAGTAGAAGGCTTAGTTTCAAATCCAAGCCTAACACATGATTTAGCTTCAAATCAATGCGAAGTAGAAGGCTTAGCTTCAAATCCAAGCGAAACACATGGTATAGCTTAATTTTCACGAGAATCAAATGGTTCAGCTTCAAATACTTGTGATGTACATGATTTAGCATCAACTGCATGCGAAACAAACAAGTTAGCTTCAAATCCATGCGAAACGCATGATTTATCTTCAAATCAATGCGAAGTAGAAGGCTTAGTTTCAAATCCAAGCGAAACACATGATTTAGCTTCAAATCAATGCGAAGTAGAAGGCTTAGCTTCAAATTCATGCGAAACGAATGATTGACCTTCAAATACTTGCGAATATAAGTGATATAGCTTCAAATGCAGGCGAAACAAACGAGATAGCTTCAAATACATGCGAAACACATGATTTAGCTTCAAATCAATGCGAAGTAGAAGGCTTAGCTTCAAATCCATGCGAAACGGATGACTGGGCTTCAAATACTTGCGATTATACGTGATATAACTTCGAATGCAGGCGAAACAAACGAGTTAGCTTCAAATCCATGTGAAACACACCATTTAGCTGCAAATTCATGCGAAACACATGGTTTAGCTTAATATTCGTGCGAAACACATGGTTTAGCTTAATATTCATGCGAATCAAATGGTTCAGCTTCAAATACTTGTGATATACTTGGTTAAGCTTCATCTGCGTGCGAAACTAACTTGTTACCTTCAAATCCAAACCAAACACATGATTTAGCTTCAAATCAGTGCGACGTAGAAGTCTTAGCTACAAATCAATGCGAAACAATAGGTTTAGCTTCAAATACTTGTGATATACATGATTTAGCTTCTACTGCAGGCGAAACAAACGAGTTGGCCTCAAATACAAGCGAATACATGGTTCAGCTTCAAATCAATACGAAGTTGGGGGCTTAGATACAAATCCATGAGAAACGAATGATTTATCTGCAAATACTGGCGAATATAAGTGATATTGGTTCAAATGCAGGAGAAACAAATGAGTTAGCTTCAAATCCGAGCGAAACACATGATTAGCATTCAAATCAATGCGAAGTAGAAGGCTTAGCTTCGAATCCATGCGAAACGGATGACTGGGCTTCAAATACTTGCGATTATACGTGATATAACTTCGAATGCAGGCGAAACAACCGAGTTAGCTTCAAATCCATACCAAACACAAGATTTAGCTTCCAATCAATGCGAAGTAGAAGGCTTAGTTTCAAATCCAAGCGAAACACATGATTTAGCTTCAAATCAATGCGAAGTAGAAGGCTTAGCTTCAAATCCAAGCGAAACATATGGTTTAGCTTAATTTTCACGAGAATCAAATGGTTCAGATTCAAATACTTGTGATATAGATGATTTAGCATCAACTGCATTCGAAACAATCGAGTTAGCTTCAAATCCAAGCGAAACACATGATTTAGCTTCACATCAATGCGAAGTGGAAGGCTTAGCATCAAATACATGAGGAACAAATGGTTTAGGTTCAAATACTTGTGATATATTAGATTTAGCTTCAACAGCATGTGAAGCAAACGAGTTAGCTTCAAATCCATGCGAAACACATAATTTAGATTCAAATCAATGCCAAGTAGAAGCCTTAGCTTCAAATCAATGCGAAACAAACGGTTTAGCTTCAAATCAATGCGAAGTAAAAGGATTGTGATCAAATCCATGCGGAACAAATGGTTTTGCTTCAAATACTTCTGATACACATGATTTAGCTTCAACTGCATGCGACACAAACGAGTTATCTTGAAATCCATGCGGAACACATGATTTAGCTACAAATCAATGCGAAGTCGAAGACTTAGCTTCAAATCCATACGAGACACATGATTTAGCTCCAAATTCATGCGAAACGCATGGATCATCTTCATAGCTTCATATTCTTGCGAAACAGATGGTTTAGATTCAGATACTTGTGATATACATGATATATCGTCAAATGCAGGCTAAACAAACGACTTAGCTTCAAATCCATTCGATACACATGATTTAGCATTAAATCAATGCGAAGTAGAATGCTAATATTCAAATCCATCCATAACAAATGTTTTAGCTTCAAATGCTTGTGATATACATGATTTAGCTTCAACTACATGCGAAACAAACGAGATAGGTTCAAATGCATGCGAAACACACGATTTAGCATCAAATCAATGCGAAGAAGAAGGCTTAGCTTCAAATCAATGCGAAGTAGAAGGCTTAGCTTCAAATACATGAGAAACAAATGATTTATCTTCAGATAATTGCGATATAAGTGATATAGCTTCAAATGCAGGCGAAACTATCGAGTTAGCTTCAAATCCATGCGAATCACACGATTTAGCTTCAAATCAATGCGAAGTAGAAGGCTTAGCTTTAAATACATGAGAAACAAATAATTTATCTTCAGATAAATGCGATATAAGTGATATAGCTTCAAATCCATGCGAAACACATGATTTAGATTCAAATTCATGCGAATCACATGGATTAGCTTCACAGCATCATATTCTTGCGAAACGGATGGATTATATTCTGATGCTTGTGATGTACATGTTTTAGCTTCAACTGCATGCTAAACAAACGTGTTAGCTTCAAATCCAAGCGAAACACATGATTTAGCTTCAAATTCATTCGAAGTAGAACACATAGATTCAAAATCATGCGAAACGAACGTTTTAGTTTCAAATACTTGCGAATATAAGTGATATAGCTTCAAATTCAGGAGAAACAAACGATTTAGCTTCCAATCCAAGCGAAACACATAACTCAGCTTCAAATACGTGCGAAACACATGCTTTAGCTTAATATTCATGCAAAACAAATGGTTCAGCTTCAAATACTTGTGATATACACGATTTAGCTTCAACTATATGCGAAACAAACGTGTTAGCTTTAAATCCATGAGAAACACATGATTTAGCTCCAAATCAATGCGAAGTAGAAGTCTTAGCTCCAAATCCATGAGAATCAAATGGTTTTGCTTCAAATACTTGAGATATACATGATTTTGCTTCAACTGCATGCGAAACTAACGAGTTAACTTCAAATCCATGCGAAACACTTGATTTAGCTTCAAATCAATCCGAAGTAGAAGGCTTAGCTTCAAAACCAATGAGAAACAAATGGTTCAGCTTCAAGTACTTGTGATATACATGATTTAGCTTCAACTGCATGCGAAACAAACGTGTTAGCTTTAAATCCATGCGAAACACATGATTTAGCTCGAAATCAATGCGAAGTAGAAGGCTTAGCTCCAAATCCATGAGAATCAAATGGTTTAGCTTCAAATACTCGTGAAATACATGATTTAGCATCAATTATATGCGAAACAAACGTGTTAGCTTCAAATCCATGCGAAACTCATGATTTAGATTCAAATTCATGCGAAGTAGAAGGCTTAGCTTCAAATCAATGCGAAACGAATGATTGACCTTCAAATACTTGCGAATATAAGTGATATAGCCTCAACTGCATGCGAAACAAACGAGTTATCTTCAAATCCAAGCGAAACACATGATTTAGCTTGAAATCAGTGCGAAGTAGAAGGATTAGCATCAAATCCATGCGACCGAAATTATTTAGATTCATATACTTGCGATATAAGTGATATAGCTTCAAATGCAGGCGAAACAAACGAGTGAGCTTCAAATCCAAGCGTAACACATGATTTAGCTTCAATTCAATGCGAAGCCGAAGGCTTAGCATCAAATCCATACGACACAAATGATTTAGCTTCAAATACTTGTTACATACATGATTTAGCTTCAACTGCATGCGAAACAAACGAGTTAGTTTCAAATCCAATCGAAACACATGATTTAGCTTCAAATTCAAGCGAAGTAGAAGGCTTAGCTTCAAATCCATGCGATACAGATTATTTAGATTCGTATACTTGCGATATAAGTGATATAGCTTGAAATGCAGGCGAAACAAACGAGTGAAATTCAAATCCAAGAGAAACACATGATTTAGCTCCAAATCAATGCGAAGTAGAAGTCTTAGCTCCAAATCCATGAGAATCAAATGGTTTTGCTACAAATACTTGAGATATACATGATTTTGCTTCAACTGCATGCGAAACTAACGAGTTAACTTCAAATCCATGCGAAACACTTGATTTAGCTTCAAATCAATCCGAAGTAGAAGGCTTAGCTTCAAAACCAATGAGAAACAAATGGTTCAGCTTCAAGTACTTGTGATATACATGATTTAGCTTCAACTGCATGCGAAACAAACGTGTTAGCTTTAAATCCATGCGAAACACATGATTTAGCTCGAAATCAATGCGAAGTAGAAGGCTTAGCTCCAAATCCATGAGAATCAAATGGTTTAGCTTCAAATACTCGTGAAATACATGATTTAGCATCAATTATATGCGAAACAAACGTGTTAGCTTCAAATCCGTGCGAAACTCATGATTTAGATTCAAATTCATGCGAAGTAGAAGGCTTAGCTTCAAATCAATGCGAAACGAATGATTGACCTTCAAATACTTGCGAATATAAGTGATATAGCCTCAACTGCATGCGAAACAAACGAGTTATCTTCAAATCCAAGCGAAACACATGATTTAGCTTGAAATCAGTGCGAAGTAGAAGGATTAGCATCAAATCCATGCGACCGAAATTATTTAGATTCATATACTTGCGATATAAGTGATATAGCTTCAAATGCAGGCGAAACAAACGAGTGAGCTTCAAATCCAAGCGTAACACATGATTTAGCTTCAATTCAATGCGAAGCCGAAGGCTTAGCATCAAATCCATACGACACAAATGATTTAGCTTCAAATACTTGTTACATACATGATTTAGCTTCAACTGCATGCGAAACAAACGAGTTAGTTTCAAATCCAATCGAAACACATGATTTAGCTTCAAATTCAAGCGAAGTAGAAGGCTTAGCTTCAAATCCATGCGATACAGATTATTTAGATTCGTATACTTGCGATATAAGTGATATAGCTTGAAATGCAGGCGAAACAAACGAGTGAAATTCAAATCCAAGAGAAACACATGATTCATCTTCAAATCAATGCGAAGTAGACGGCTTAGCTTCAAATCCATGCGAAACAGATGGTTCAGCTTCAAATAATTGTGATATACATGATTTAGCTTCATCTGCAGGCGAAACAAACGAGTTGGCTTCAAATCCAAGCGAATACATGATTTACCTTCAAATCAATACGAAGTAGGAGGCTTAGCTTCAAATCCATGCGAAACGAGTGATTTATCTTCAAATACTTGCGAATATAAGTGATATAGCGTCAACTGCATGCGAATCAAACGAGTTGGCTTAAATGCAAGCGAATACATGATTTAGTTTCAAATCAATGCGAAGTAGAACGCTTAGCTTCAAATCAATGCGAATAAAATGGTTTAGCTTCACATACTTGTGATATGCATGATTTAGCTTCAACTGCATGAGAAACCAACGAGCTGGCTTCAAATTCATGCGAAACACATTATTTAGCTTCAAATCAATGCGAAGTAGAAGGCTTAGCTTCAAATTCATGCGAAACGAACGACTGACCTTCAAATACTTGCGAATATAAGTGATATAGCTGCAAATGCATGCGAAACAAACGAGTTAGCTTAAAATTCATGCGAAACGTATGGTGAAGCTTCAAATCAATTCGAAGTAGAAGGCTTAGCTTCAAATCCATGCGACACAAATGATTTAGCTCCAAATACTTGCGAATATAAGTGATATAGCTTCAAATGCAGGCGAAACACACGAGTTTACTTTACATCCATGCGAAACACATGATTTAGCTTCAATTCAATGCGAAGCCGAAGGCTTAGCATCAAATCCATGCGACACAAATGATTTAGCTTCAAATACATGTTATTTACATGATTCAGCTTCAACTGCATGCGAAACAAACGAGTTAGCTTCAAATCCAAGCGAAACACATGATTTACCTTCAAATCAATGCGAAATATAAGGCTTAGCTTCAAATCAATGAGACGTAGAAGGCTTATCATCAAACCAATGTGAAACAAGTGGTTTAGCTTCAAATACTTGTGATATACAATGATTTAGCTTCAACTGCATGCGAAACGAACGAGTTAGCTTCAAATCCAAGCGAAACACATGATTTAGCTTCAATTCAATGCGAAGCCGAAGGCTTAGCATCAAATCCATACGACACAAATGATTTAGCTTCAAATACTTGTTATATACATGATTTAGCTTCAACTGCATGCGAAACAAACGAGTTAGTTTCAAATCCAATCGAAACACATGATTTAGCTTCAAATTCAAGCGAAGTAGAAGGCTTAGCTTCAAATCCATGCGATACAGATTATTTAGATTCATATACTTGCGATATAAGTGATATAGCTTCAAATGCAGGCGAAACAAACGAGTGAACTTCAAATCCAAGCGAAACACATGATTCATCTTCAAATCAATGCGAAGTAGACGGCTTAGCTTCAAATCCATGCGAAACAGATGGTTCAGCTTCAAATAATTGTGATATACATGGTTTAGCTTCATCTGCAGGCGAAACAAACGAGTTGGCTTCAAATCCAAGCGAATACATGATTTAGCTTCAAATCAATACGAACTAGGAGGCTTAGCTTCAAATCCATGCGAAACGAATGATTTATCTTCAAATACTGACGAATATAAGTGATATCGGTACAAATACAGACGAAACAAACGAGCTATCTTCAAATCAATGCGAAACACGTGACTTGGCAACAAATAAATACGTTGTTGAAGGCTTAGCTTCAAATCCATGCGAAACAAATGGTTCAGCTTCAAATAATTGTGATATACATGGTTTAGCTTCAACTGCGTGCGAAACAAACGTGTTAGCTTCAAATTCAGTCGAAACACATGTTTTAGCTACAAATCCATGCGAAGTAGAAGGCTTATCTTCGAAACCATGCGAAACATATGGTTTAGCTTCAAATACTTTTGATATAAATGATTTATCTTTAAATTCTTGCGAAACACATCGTTTAGATTCATATTCATGCGAAGCACATGAGTTAACTTTATATTCATGCGAAACAAATTGTTCAGCTTCAAATACTTGTGATATACATGATTGAGCTTCAACTGCATGCGAAACAAAGGAGTTAGCCTCAAATCCGTGCGAAACACATGATTTAGGGTCAAATCAATGCGAAGAAGAAGGCTTAGCTTCAAATCCAAGCGAAACACATGATTTAGCTTCACATCAATGCGAAGTGGAAGGCTTAGCTTCAAATACATGAGGAACAAATGGTTTAGGTTCAAATACTTGTAAAATACATGATTTAGAATCAACTGCAGGCGAAACAAACGAGTTGGCTTCAAATCCATGCGAAACACATGATTTAGCTTCAAATTCAGTACAAAAACATGGTTTAGCTTAATACTCATGCGAAACACATGGTTTAACTTAGTATTCATGCGAAACAAATTGTTCAGCTTCAAATACTTGTGACATACATGATTGAGCTTCAACTGCAAGTGAAACAAACGTGTTTCCTTCAAATCCAAGCGAAACATATGATTTAGCTTCAAATCAATGCGAAGTAGAAGGCTTAGCTTCAAATCCATGCGAAACGGATGACTGAGCTTCAAATACTTGCGATTATACGTGATATAACTTCGAATGCAGGCGAAACAACCGTGTTAGCTTCAAATCCATACCAAACACAAGATTTAGCTTCCAATCAATGCGAAGTAGAAGGCTCAGTTTCAAATCCAAGCGAAACACATGATTTAGCTTCAAATCAATGCGAAGTAGAAGGCTTAGCTTCAAATTCATGCGAAACGAATGATTGACCTTCAAATACTTGCGAATATAAGTGATATAGCTTCAAATGCAGGCGAAACAAACGAGATAGCTTCAAATACATGCGAAACACATGATTTAGCTTCAAATCAATGCGAAGTAGAAGGCTTAGCTTCAAATCCATGCGAAACGGATGACTGGGCTTCAAATACTTGCGATTATACGTGATATAACTTCGAATGCAGGCGAAACAAACGAGTTGGCCTCAAATACAAGCGAATACATGGTTCAGCTTCAAATCAATACGAAGTTGGGGGCTTAGATACAAATCCATGAGAAACGAATGATTTATCTGCAAATACTGGCGAATATAAGTGATATTGGTTCAAATGCAGGAGAAACAAATGAGTTAGCTTCAAATCCGAGCGAAACACATGATTAGCATTCAAATCAATGCGAAGTAGAAGGCTTAGCTTCAAATCCATGCGAAACGGATGACTGGGCTTCAAATACTTGCGATTATACGTGATATAACTTCGAATGCAGGCGAAACAACCGAGTTAGCTTCAAATCCATACCAAACACAAGATTTAGCTTCCAATCAATGCGAAGTAGAAGGCTTAGTTTCAAATCCAAGCGAAACACATGATTTAGCTTCAAATCAATGCGAAGTAGAAGGCTTAGCTTCAAATCCAAGCGAAACATATGGTTTAGCTTAATTTTCACGAGAATCAAATGGTTCAGATTCAAATACTTGTGATATAGATGATTTAGCATCAACTGCATTCGAAACAATCGAGTTAGCTTCAAATCCAAGCGAAACACATGATTTAGCTTCACATCAATGCGAAGTGGAAGGCTTAGCATCAAATACATGAGGAACAAATGGTTTAGGTTCAAATACTTGTGATATATTAGATTTAGCTTCAACAGCATGTGAAGCAAACGAGTTAGCTTCAAATCCATGCGAAACACATAATTTAGATTCAAATCAATGCCAAGTAGAAGCCTTAGCTTCAAATCAATGCGAAACAAACGGTTTAGCTTCAAATCAATGCGAAGTAAAAGGATTGTGATCAAATCCATGCGGAACAAATGGTTTTGCTTCAAATACTTCTGATACACATGATTTAGCTTCAACTGCATGCGACACAAACGAGTTATCTTGAAATCCATGCGGAACACATGATTTAGCTACAAATCAATGCGAAGTCGAAGGCTTAGCTTCAAATCCATACGAGACACATGATTTAGCTCCAAATTCATGCGAAACGCATGGATCATCTTCATAGCTTCATATTCTTGCGAAACAGATGGTTTAGATTCAGATACTTGTGATATACATGATATATCGTCAAATGCAGGCTAAACAAACGACTTAGCTTCAAATCCATTCGATACACATGATTTAGCATTAAATCAATGCGAAGTAGAATGCTAATATTCAAATCCATCCATAACAAATGTTTTAGCTTCAAATGCTTGTGATATACATGATTTAGCTTCAACTACATGCGAAACAAACGAGATAGGTTCAAATGCATGCGAAACACACGATTTAGCATCAAATCAATGCGAAGAAGAAGGCTTAGCTTCAAATCAATGCGAAGTAGAAGGCTTAGCTTCAAATACATGAGAAACAAATGATTTATCTTCAGATAATTGCGATATAAGTGATATAGCTTCAAATGCAGGCGAAACTATCGAGTTAGCTTCAAATCCATGCGAATCACACGATTTAGCTTCAAATCAATGCGAAGTAGAAGGCTTAGCTTTAAATACATGAGAAACAAATAATTTATCTTCAGATAAATGCGATATAAGTGATATAGCTTCAAATCCATGCGAAACACATGATTTAGATTCAAATTCATGCGAATCACATGGATTAGCTTCACAGCATCATATTCTTGCGAAACGGATGGATTATATTCTGATGCTTGTGATGTACATGTTTTAGCTTCAACTGCATGCTAAACAAACGTGTTAGCTTCAAATCCAAGCGAAACACATGATTTAGCTTCAAATTCATTCGAAGTAGAACACATAGATTCAAAATCATGCGAAACGAACGTTTTAGTTTCAAATACTTGCGAATATAAGTGATATAGCTTCAAATTCAGGAGAAACAAACGATTTAGCTTCCAATCCAAGCGAAACACATAACTCAGCTTCAAATACGTGCGAAACACATGCTTTAGCTTAATATTCATGCAAAACAAATGGTTCAGCTTCAAATACTTGTGATATACACGATTTAGCTTCAACTATATGCGAAACAAACGTGTTAGCTTTAAATCCATGAGAAACACATGATTTAGCTCCAAATCAATGCGAAGTAGAAGTCTTAGCTCCAAATCCATGAGAATCAAATGGTTTTGCTTCAAATACTTGAGATATACATGATTTTGCTTCAACTGCATGCGAAACTAACGAGTTAACTTCAAATCCATGCGAAACACTTGATTTAGCTTCAAATCAATCCGAAGTAGAAGGCTTAGCTTCAAAACCAATGAGAAACAAATGGTTCAGCTTCAAGTACTTGTGATATACATGATTTAGCTTCAACTGCATGCGAAACAAACGTGTTAGCTTTAAATCCATGCGAAACACATGATTTAGCTCGAAATCAATGCGAAGTAGAAGGCTTAGCTCCAAATCCATGAGAATCAAATGGTTTAGCTTCAAATACTCGTGAAATACATGATTTAGCATCAATTATATGCGAAACAAACGTGTTAGCTTCAAATCCATGCGAAACTCATGATTTAGATTCAAATTCATGCGAAGTAGAAGGCTTAGCTTCAAATCAATGCGAAACGAATGATTGACCTTCAAATACTTGCGAATATAAGTGATATAGCCTCAACTGCATGCGAAACAAACGAGTTATCTTCAAATCCAAGCGAAACACATGATTTAGCTTGAAATCAGTGCGAAGTAGAAGGATTAGCATCAAATCCATGCGACCGAAATTATTTAGATTCATATACTTGCGATATAAGTGATATAGCTTCAAATGCAGGCGAAACAAACGAGTGAGCTTCAAATCCAAGCGTAACACATGATTTAGCTTCAATTCAATGCGAAGCCGAAGGCTTAGCATCAAATCCATACGACACAAATGATTTAGCTTCAAATACTTGTTACATACATGATATAGCTTCAACTGCATGCGAAACAAACGAGTTAGCTTCAAATCCAAGCGAAACACTTGATTTTGCTTCAAATCAATGCGAAGTAGATGGCTTATCTTCAAACCCATGCGAATCAAATGGATTAGCTTCAAATACTTGTGATATATATGATTTAGCTTCATATGCAGGCGAAACAAACGAGTTAGCTTCAAATACATGCGAAAAACATGATTTAGCTTCAAATTCATTCGTAGCACATGGTTAGGTTAATATTCATGCGAAACAAATGGTTCAGCTTCAAATACTTGTGATATAAGTAATATAGCTTCAAATGTTGGAAAAACAAACGAGTGCGGTTCATATCCAAGCGTAACACATGATTTAGCTTCAAACCAATGCGAAGTAGAAGGCTAAGCTTTCAAACCAATGCGAAACAAATGGTTTAGCTTCAAATACTTGTGAAATACATGATTGAGCTTCAACTGCATGCGAAACAAATGTGTTAATTTAAATCCATGAGAAACACATGATTTAGCTTCAAATCAATTCGAAATAGAAGGCTGATTTCCGAATCCATGCAAAACAAATGGATTATCTTCAAATACTTGTGATATACCTGATTTAGCTTCAACTGCATGCGAAAGAAACGAGTTTTCTACAAATCCAAACGAAACACTTGATTTAGCTTGAAATCAATGCGAAGTAGAAGGCTTAGCTTCAAATCCATGCGAATCAAATGGTTTAGCTTCAAATACTTGTGATATACATGATATAGCTTCAACTGCATGCGAAACAAACGAGTTAGCTTCAAATCCATGCGAAACACTTGATTTCGCTTCAAATCAATGCGAAGTGGAAGGCTGATCTTCGAATCCATGCGAATCAAATAGTTTAGCTTAAAATACTTGTAATATACACGATTTTGCTTCAAATGCATGCGAATCAAATGGTTTAGCATCAAATCAATGCGAAGTAGAAGGCTTAGCATCAAATCCACGCGAAACACATTATTTAGCTCCAAATTCATGCGAATCGCAGGGTTTATCTTCATAGCTCCATATTCTTGCAAAACAGATGGTTTAGATTCAGATACTTGTGATATACATGATATATCGTCAAATGCAGGCTAAATAAACGAGTTAGCTTCAAATCCATGCGATACACATGATTTAGCATCAAATCAATGCAAAGTAGAAGGCTAATCTTCAAATTCATCCAAAACAAATGTTTTAGCTTCAAATACTTGTGTTATGCATGATTTAGCTTCAAATGCAGCCGAAACAAACGAGTTAGCTTCACCTCCATGCCAAACACATGATTTAGCTTGAAATTCATGCGAGTCACGTGGTTTAGCTTCATAGCTTCATATTCTTGCGAAACAGATGGTTTAGATTCAGATACTTGAGATAAACATGAATTAGCTTCAACTGCATGCGATACAAACGAGTTAGCTTCAAATCCAAGCGAAACAAATGATTTATCTTCAAATCAATGCGAAGTTGAAGGCTTTGCTTCAAATCCATGCGAAGCGAATGGTTTAGCTTCAAATACTTGTGATATACATGATTTATCTCCAAATACAGGCGAAAAAAACGAGTTAGCTTCAAAACCAAGCGAAACACATGATTCAGATTCAAATCAATGCGAAGTAGAAGGCTTAGCTTCAAATTCATGCGAAACAAATGGTTTAGCTTCAAATACTTGTGATATACATGATGCAGCTTCAAATGCATGCGAAACAAACGAGTTAGCTTCAAAACCAAGCGAAACACATGATTTAGCTTCAAATCAATGCGAAGTAGAAGGCTTAGCACCAAATCCATGCGAATCAAATGGTTTAGCTTCAAATACTTGTGATATACATGATTTAGCTTCAACTGCATGCGAAACAAACGAGTTAGCTCCAAATCCATGCGAAACCCATGATTTAGCTTAAAATCAATACAAGGTAGAAGGCTTACTTTCTAATCCATGCGAAACAAATGGTTTAGCTTCAAATATTTGCGATATACATGATTTAGCTTCAACTGCATGCGAAACAATCGAGTTATCTTGAAATCCAGGCAGAACACATGATTTAGCTACAAATCAATGCGAAGTCGAAGGCTTAACTTCAAATCCATGCGAAACAAACGGTTTAGCTTCAAATATTTGTGATATACATGATTTAGTTTCAAATGCAGGAGAGACAAACGAGTTAGCTTTAAATCCATGCGAAAGAAACAAGTTAGCTTGAAATCCATGAGAAACACATGATTTAGCTTCAAATCAAAGCGAAATAGGAGGCTGATTTTCGAAACCACGCAAAACAAATGGTTTAGTTTCAAATACTTGTGATATACATGATTTTGCTTCAACTGCATGCGAAACAAACGAATTAGCTTCATATCCATGCGAAACAAACGAGTTAGCTTCAAATCCATGCGAAACTCATGATTTAGCTTCAAATCAATGTGAAATAGAAGGCTTAGCTTCAAAAACAATGCGAAACAAATGGTTTAGCTTCAAATACTTGAGGTATACATGATTGAGCTTTAACTGCATGCGAAACAATCGAGTTATCTTGAAATCCAGGCGGAACACATGATTTAGCTCCAAATCAAAGCGAAGTAGAAGGCTTAGCATCAATTCCATGCGACACAAATGATTTAGCTTCAAATACTTGCCATATAAGTGATATAGCTTCAAATGCAGGAGAAACAAAGGAGTGAGCTTCAAATCCAAGCGTAAGACATGATTTAGCTTCAAATCAATGCGAAGGAGAAGGCTTAGCTTCAAATCCATTCGAAACAAATGGATTAGCTTCAAATACTTGTGAGATACATAATTGAGCTTCAACTGCAGGCGAAACAAACGAGTTAGCTTCAAATCCATGCGAAACAAACGTGTTAGCTTTAAATCCATGCGAAACACATGATTTAGCTTCAAATCAATGCGAAATAGAAGGCTTAGCTTCAGAAACAATGCGAAACAAATGGTTTAGCTTCAAATACTTGAGATATACATGATTGAGCTTCAACTGCATGCGAAACAATGGAGTTATCTTGAAATCCAGGCGGAACACATGATTTAGCTACAAATCAATGCGAAGTCGAAGGCTTAACTTCAAATCCATGCGAAACGAATGGTTAGCTTCAAAAACTTCTGATATACATGATTTTGCTTTAACTGCAAGCGAAACAAACGAGTTAGCTTCAAATCCATGCGAAACTCATGATGTAGCTACAAATCAATGCGAAATAGAAGGCTTAGCTTTAAAACCAATGCGAAACAAATGGTTTAGCTTCAAATACTTGTGATATACATGATTGAGCTTCAGCTGCATGCGAAACAAACGAGTTAGCTTCAAATCCATGCGAAACAAACGAGATTGCTTCAATTCTATGCGAAACGCATGATTTAGCTTCGAATCAGTGCGAAGTAGAAGGCTGATTTTCGAATCCATGCGAAAAAAACGGTTTAGCTTCAAATACTTGTGATATACATAATTTAGCTTCAACTGCATGCGACACAAACGAGTTAGCTTCAAATCCAAGCGAAACACATGATTTATCTTCAAGTCAATGCGAAGTTGAAGGCTTTGCTTCAAATCCATGCGAAGCGAATGGTTTAGCTACAAATGCTTGTGATATACATGATTTATCTTCAAATACAGGCGAAAAAAACGAGTTAGCTTCAAATCCATGCGAAACATATGATTTAGCTTCAAATAAATGCGAAATAGACGGCTTAGCTTCAAATACATGAGAAACAAATGATTTATCTTCAGATAATTGCGATGTAAGTGATATGGCTTCAAATGCAGGCGAAACAATCGAGTTAGCTTCAAATCATTGCGAAGTGGAACGCTTAGCTTCAAATACATGAGAAACAAATGGTTTAGCTTCAAATACTTGTGATATACATGATTCAGCTTCAACTGCATGCGAAACAAACGCTTTACCTTCAAATCCAAGCGAAACACATTATTTAAGTTCAAATCAATGCGAAGTGAAAGGCTTAGCTTCAAATACATGAGAAACAGATGGCTTAGCTGCAGATAATTGCGTTATAAGTGATATAGCTTCATATGCAGGCGAAACAAACGAGTTAGCTTCAAATCCAAGCGAAACACATGATTTACCTTCAAATCAATGCGAAATATAAGGCTTAGCTTCAAATCAATGCGACGTAGAAGGCTTATCATCAAATCAATGTGAAACAAGCGGTTTAGCTTCAAATACTTGTGATATACAATGATTTAGCTTCAACTGCATGCGAAACAAACGAGTTAGCTTCAAATCCAAGCGAAACAAATGATTTATCTTCAAATCAATGCGAAGTTGAAGGCTTTGCTTCAAATTCATGCGAAGCGAATGGTTTAGCTTCAAATACTTGTGATATACATGATTTATCTCCAAATACAGGCGAAAAAAACGAGTTAGCTTCAAAACCAAGCGAAACACATGATTTAGATTCAAATCAATGCGAAGTAGAAGGATTAGCTTCAAATTCATGCGAAACAAATGGTTTAGCTTCAAATACTTGCGATATAAATGAAACAGCTTCAAATGAATACGAAACAAACGAGTTAGTTTCAAATCCATGCGAAACATATGATTTAGCATCAAATCAATGCGAAGTAGAAGGCTTAGCTACAAATCAATCCGAAACAAGTGGTTTAGCTTCAAATACTTGTGATAAACATAAATTAGCTTCAACTGCATGCGAAACAAACGAGTTAGCTTCAAATCCAAGCGTAACAAAAGATTTAGCTGCAAATCAATGCGACGTAAAAGGCTTAGCTTAAAATCCATGCGAATCAAACGGTTGAGCTTCAAGTACTTGTGATATACATGATTTATCTTCAAATGCAGGCGAAACAAAAGAGTTAGCTTCATATCCATTCGAAACACATCATTTAGCTACAAATTCATGCGAAACACATGGTTTAGCTCAATAGTCATGCGACACAGTTGGTTTATATTCAGATACTTGTGTTAAACATGATTTAGCTTCAACTGCAAACGAGACAAACGAGTTAGCTTCAAATCCAAGCGAAACACATGATTTACCTTCAAATCACTGCGAAGTAGAAGACTTAGCTTCAAATCAATGCGAAGTAGAAGGCTTAGCTTCAAATGCAGGCGTAGCAAATGAGTTAGCTTCAAATCCAAGCGAATTACATTATTTATCTTCAAATCAATGCGATTTAGAAGGTTTAGCTTCAAATCCACGCGAAACACATGATTTAGCTTCAAATTAATGCGAAGTAGAAGGCTTTGCTTCCAATCCAAGCGAAACACATGATTTAGCTTCAAATCAATGCGAAGTAGAAGGCTTAGCTTCGAATCCATGAGAAACAAATGATTTAGCTTCATATACTTGCGATATAATTGATATAGCTTCATACGCAGGCGAAACAAAAGAGTTAGCTTCAAGTGCAAGCGAATCACTTGATTTAGCTTCAAATCAATGCGAAGTAGAAGGCTTAGCTTCGAATCCATGAGAAACAAATGGCTTAGCTGCAGATAATTGCGATATAATTGATATAGCTTCATATGCAGGCGAAACAATCGAGTTAGCTTCAAATCCATGCGAAACATATGATTTAGCTTCAAATAAATGCGAAATAGACGGCTTAGATTCAAATCCACGCGAAACAAATGGTTTAGCTTCAAATACTTGTGCTATACATGATTTATCTTCAAATGCAGGCGAAACAAAAGAGTTAGCTTCAAAACCAAGCGAAACACATCATTTAGCTTCAAATTTATGCGAATCACATGGTTTAGCTCAATATTCATGCGAAACAGATGGTTTATATTCAGATACTTGTGGTAAACATGATTTAGCTTCAACTGCATGCGAAACAAACGAGTTAGCTTCAAATCCAAGGGAAACACATGATTTATCTTCAAGTCAATGCGAAGTTGAAGGCTTTGTTTCAAATCCATGCGAAGCGAATGGTTTAGCTTCAAATACTTGTGATATACATGATTTATCTTCAAATACAGGCGAAAAAAACGAGTTAGCTTCAAATCCATGCGAAACATATGATTTAGCTTCAAATAAATGCGAAATAGACGGCTTAGCTTCAAGTAGATGAGAAACAAATGATTTATCTTCAGATAATTGCGATGTAAGTGATATGGCTTCAAATGCAAACGAAACAATCGAGTTAGCTTCAAATCAATGCGAAGTGGAACGCTTAGCTTCAAATACATGAGCAACAATTGGATTAGCTTCAAATACTTGTGATATACATGATTTAGCTTCAACTGCATGCGAAACAAACGAGTTAGCTTCAAAACCAAGCGAAACACATCATTTGGCTTCAAATTCATGCGAAAAATATGATTTAGCTTCAAATAAATGCGAAATAGACGGCTTAGCTTCAAATACATGAGAAACAAATGATTTATCTTCAGATAATTGCGATATAAGTGATATAGATTCAAATGCAGTCGAATCAATCGTGTTAGCTTCAAATTAATGCGAAGTAGGAGGCTTATCTTCAAATCCATGTGAAACAAATGGTTTAGCTTCAAATACTTGTGATATACATGATTTAGCTTCAACTGCATGCGAAACAAACTAGTTAGCTTCAAAACCAAGCGAAACACATGATTTAGCTTCTAATCAATGCGAAGTAGAAGGCTTAGCTTCAAATTCATGCGAAACAAAATGGTTTAGCTTCAAATACTTGTGATATACATAATTTAGCTTCAACTGCATGCGAAATAAACGAGATAGCTTCAAATCCAAGCGAAACACATGATTTATCTTCAAATCAATGCGAAGTTGAAGGCTTTGCTACAAATCCATGCGAAGCGAATGGTTTAGCTTCAAATACTTGTGATATACATGATTTATCTTCAAATACAGGCGAAAATAACGAGTTAGCTGCAAATCCATGCGAAACATATGAATTAGCTTCAAATAAATGCGAAATAGACGGCTTAGCTTCAAATACATGAGAAACAAATGATTTATCTTCAGAAAATTGCGATGTAAGTGATATAGCTTCAAATGCAAGCGAAACAATCGAGTTAGCTTCAAATCCATGCGAAACAAACGAGATAGCTTCAATACCATGCGAAACGCATGATTTAGCTTCGAATCAGTGCGAAATAGAAGGCTGATTTTCGAATCCATGCGAAACAAACGGTTTAGCTTCAAATACTTGTGATATACATGATTTAGCTTCAACTGCATGCGAAACAAACGAGTTATCTTTAAATCCATGCGAAACACATGATCTAACTTAAAATCAATACGAAGTAGAAGGTCTATCTTCGAATCCATGCAAACAAAATCCAAGCTTCAAATATTAGCGATATATATGTTTTAGTTTCAAATGCAGGCGAAACAAACGAGTTAGCTTCAAATCCATGCGAAACAAACGAGGTAGCTTCAATTCCATGCGAAACGCATGATTTAGCTTCGAATCAGTGCGAAATAGAAGGCTGATTTTCGAA
The DNA here is from genome assembly GCF_051020955.1 of Megalopta genalis. Taxonomy (NCBI): domain Eukaryota; kingdom Metazoa; phylum Arthropoda; class Insecta; order Hymenoptera; family Halictidae; genus Megalopta; species Megalopta genalis. The sequence continues at coordinate 106,964 of NW_027476677.1, read as the reverse complement.
TCCATGCGAAACAAACGGTTTAGCTTCAAATACTTGTGATATACATGATTTAGCTTCAGCTGCATGCGAAACAAACGTGTTAGCTTTAAATCCATGCGAAACACATGATTTAGCTCCAAATCAATGCGAAGTAGAAGGCTTAGCTCAAAATCCATGCGAAACAAATGGAATAGTTACAAATACTTATGATATACGTGATTTAGCTTCAACTGCATGCGAAACAAACTTGTTAGCTTCAAATACAAGGGAAACACATGATTTAGATTCAAATTCATGCGAAGTAGAAGGCTTAGCTTCAAATCCCAGCGGAACACATTATTTAGCTTCAAATTAATGCTAAGTAGATGACTTGGTTACAAATTCTTGTGAATCAAATGGTATAGCTTCAAATACTTGTGATATACATGATTTAACTTCCGCTGCAAGCGAAACAAACGATTTAGCTTCATACCTAAGGAGACACATGATTTAACATCAAATCAATGCGAAGTAGAAGGCGTAGCTTCAAATCAATGCGAACCAAATGGTTTAACATCAAATACTTGTGATATATATGATTTAGATTCAAATGCATGCGCAACAAACGAGTTATCTTGAAATCCATAAGGAACACATGATTTAGCTGCAAATTAATGCGAACTAGAAGGCTTAGCTTTAAAACCATACGAAACGAATTATTTGGTTTCAAATACTTGCGAATATAAGTGATATAGCTTCAAATGCAGACGAAACGAAAGAGTGAGATTCAAATCCAAGCGTAGCACATGATTTAGCTTCAAATCAATGTGAAGTAGAAGGCTTAGCTTCAAATCCATGCGAAACAAATGGTTTAGCTTCAAATACTTGCGAACATAAGAGATATAGCTTCAAATTCAGGCGAAACAAACGAGTTAGCTTTAAATCCATGCGGAAGAAACGAGATAGCTTCAAATCCATGAGAAACTCATGATTTAGCTCCAAATCAATGCGAAGTAGAAGGCTTAGCTCCAAATCCATGGGAATCAAATGGTTTAGCTTCAAATATTTGTGATATACATGATTTATCTTCAACTGCGTGCGAAACAAACGAGTTAGCTCCAAATCCAAGCGAAACACTTGATTTAGCTTCAAATCAATGCGAAGTCGAAGGCTGATCTTCGAATCCTTGCGAAACAAATGGTTTAGCTTCAAATGCTTGTGATATACATGATTTAGCTGCAACAGCATGCGAAACAAACTAGTAGCTTCAAATCCATGCGAAACAAACGTGTTAGCTTTAAATCCATGCGAAACTCATGATTTAGCTCCAAATCAATGCGAATTAGAAGGCTTAGCTCCAAATCCATGGGAATCAAATGGTTTAGCTTCAAATACTTGTGATATACATGATTTTGCTTCAACTGCATGCGAAACAAACGAGTTAGCTTCAATCCATGCGAAACGAATGATTTAGCTTCAAATACTTGCGAGCATAAGTGATATAGCATCAACTGCATGCGAAACAAACGATTTTTCTTCAAATCCATACGAATCACTTGATTTAGCTTCAAATCAATGCGAAGTAGAAGAATTAGCTTCAAATCCATGCGAATCAAATGGTTTCGCTTCAAATACTTGTGATATACATGATTAAGCTTCAACTGCATGCGAAACAAACGAGTTCGCTTTAAATACATGCGAAACACATGATTTAGCTCCAAATCAATGCGAAGTAGAAGACTGATCTTCGAATACATGCGAAACAAATGGTTTAGCTTAAAATACTTGTGATATACATTATTGAGATTCAACTGCATGCGAAATAAACGAGTTAGCTTCAAATCCAAGCGAAACACTTGATTTTGCTGCAAATCAATGCGAAGTAGATGGCTTATCTTCAAATCCATACGAATCAAATGGATTAGCTTCAAATACTTGCGAATATAAGTGATATAGCTTCAAATGCAGACGAAACGAAAGAGTGAGATTCAAATCCAAGCGTAGCACATGATTTAGCTTCAAATCAATGTGAAGTAGAAGGCTTAGATTCAAATCCATGCGAAACAAATGGTTTAGCTTCAAATACTTGCGAACATAAGAGATATAGCTTCAAATTCAGGCGAAACAAACGAGTTAGCTTCAAATCCATGAGAAACACATGATTTAGCTTCAATTCATTGCGAAATAGAAGGCAGATTTTCGAATCCATGCGAAACAAATGGTTTAGCTTTAAATACTTCTGATATACATGATTTAGCTTCAACTATATGCGAAACAAAGGAGTTATCTTCAAATCCATGCCGAACACATGATATAGCTACAAATCAATGCGAAGTAGAAGGCTTAGCTTTAAATCCATGCGTAACAAATGGCTTAGCTTCAAATACTTGTTATATACATGATTTATCTTCAACTGAATGCGAAACAAACAAGTTAGTTTCAAATCCAATCGAAACACATGAGTTAGCTTCAAATTCAAGCGAAGTAGAATGCTTAGCTTCAAATCCATGCGAAACGAATTATTTGCCTTCAAATACTTACGAATATAAGTGATATAGATTCAACTGCATGCGATACAAACGAGTTATCTTCTAATCCATGCGAAACACATGATTTAGCTTCAAATCAATGCGAAGTAGAAGGATTAGCATCAAATCCATGCGATACAGATTATTTAGATTCATATACTTGCGATATAAGTGATATAGCTTCAAATGCAGTCGAAACAAAAGAGTGAACTTCAAATCCAAGCGAAACACATGATTCATCTTCAAATCAATGCGAAGTAGACGGCTTAGCTTCAAATCCATGCGAAACAAATGGTTCAGCTTCAAATAATTGTGATATACATGATTTAGCTTCAACTGCAGGCGAAACAAACGAGTTGGCTTCAAATCCATGCGAAACACATGATTTAACTTCAAATCAATGCGAAATAGAAGGCTTAGCTTCAAAAACAATGCGAAACAAATGGTTTAGCTTCAAATACTTGAGATATACATGATTGAGCTTCAACTGCATGCGAAACAATCGAGTTATCTTGAAATCCAGGCAGAACACATGATTTAGCTACAAATCAATGCGAAGTCGAAGGCTTAACTTCAAATCCATGCGAAACAAACGGTTTAGCTTCAAATATTTGTGATATACATGATTTTGCTTCAACTGCATGCGAAACAAACGAATTAGCTTCAAATCCATGCGAAACAAACGAGTTAGCTTCAAATCCATGCGAAACTCATGATTTAGCTTCAAATCAATGTGAAATAGAAGGCTTAGCTTCAAAAACAATGCGAAACAAATGGTTTAGCTTCAAATACTTGAGGTATACATGATTGAGATTTAACTGCATGCGAAACAATCGAGTTATCTTGAAATACAGGCGGAACACATGATTTAGCTACAAATCAATGCGAAGTCGAAGGCTTAACTTCAAATCCATGCGAAACAAATGGTTTAGCTTCAAATATTTGTGATATATATGATTTAGATTCAACTGCATGCGAAACAAACGTGTTAGCTTTAAATCCATGCGAAACGCACGACTTAGCTCCAAATCAAAGCGAAGTAGAAGGCTTAGCATCAATTCCATGCGACACAAATGATTTAGCTTCAAATACTTGCGATATAAGTGATATAGCTTCAAATGCAGGAGAAACAAAGGAGTGAGCTTCAAATCCAAGCGTAAGACATGATTTAGCTTCAAATCAATGCGAAGGAGAAGGCTTAGCTTCAAATCCATGCGAAACAAACGAGATTGCTTCAATTCTATGCGAAACGCATGATTTATCTTCGAATCAGTGCGAAATAGAAGGCAGATTTTCGAATCCATGCGAAAAAACCGGTTTAGCTTCAAATACTTGTGATATACATGATTTAGCTTCAACTGCATGCGAAACAAACGTGTTAGCTTTAAATCCATGCGAAACGCATGATATAGCTCGAAATCAATGCGAAGTAGAAGGCTTAGCTCCAAATCCATGAGAATCAAATGGTTTAGCTTCAAATACTTGTGATATACATGATTTAGCTTCAACTGCATGCGAAAGAAACGAGTTTGCTTCAAATCCAAGCGAAACACATGATTTATCTTCAAGTCAATGCGAAGTTGAAGGCTTTGCTTCAGATCCATGCGATGCGAATGGTTTAGCTTCAAATACTTGTGATATACATGATTTATCTTCAAATACAGGCGAAAAAAACGAGTTAGCTTCACATCCATGCGAAACAGATGATTTAGCTTCAAATAAATTCGAAATAGACGGCTTAGCCTCAAATACATGAGAAACAAATGATTTATCTTCAGATAATTGCGATGTAAGTGATATAGCTTCAAATGCAGGCGAAACAATCGAGTTAGCTTCAAATCAATGCGAAGTGGAACGCTTAGCTTCAAATCCACGCGCTACAAATGGTTTAGCTTCAAATACTTGTGCTATACGTGATTTATCTTCAAATGCAGGCGAAGCAAAAGAGTTAGCATCAAAACCAAGCGAAACACATCATTTAGCTTCAAATTCATGCGAATCACATAGTTTAGCTCAATATTCATGCGAAACAGATGGTTTATATTCAGGTACTTGTGATAAACATGATTTAGCTTCAACTGCATGCGAAACAAACGAGTTAGCTTCAAAACCAAGCGAAACACATGATTTAGCTTCAAATCAATGCGAAGTAGAAGGCTTAGCTTCAAATTCATGCGACGTAGAAGGCTTATCATCAAATCAATGCGAAACAAATGGTTTAGCTTCAAATACTTGTGATATACATGATTTAGCTTCAACTGCATGCGAAACAAACGAGTTAGCTTCAAAACCAAGCGAAACACATGATTTAGCTGCAAATCAATGCGAAGTAGAAGGCTTAGCTTCAAATCCATGTGAATCAAACGGTTTAGCTTCAAATACTCGTGATATACATGATTTATCTTCAAATGTAGGCGAAACAAAAGAGTTAGCTTCAAATCCATGCGAAACACATCATTTGGCTTCAAATTCATGCGAAACACATGGTTTAGATTCATAGATTCATATTCTTGCGAAACAGATGGTTTAGATTCAGATACTTGTGATAAACATGATCTAGCTTCAACTGCTTGCGAAACAAACATGTTAGCTTCAAATCCAAGAGAAACACATGATTTAAATTCAAATCAATGTCAAGTAGAAGGCTTAGCTTCAAATCCATGCGAAACAAATGCTTTAGCTTCAAATACTTTTGATAAACATGATTTAGCTTCAACTGCATGCGAAACAAACGAGTTCGCTTTAAATCCATGCGAAACACATGATTTAGCTCCAAATCAATGCGAAGTAGAAGACTGATCTTCGAATACATGCGAAACAAATGGTTTAGCTTAAAATACTTGTGATATACATGATTTAGCTTTAAATGCAGGCGAAACAAACGAGTTAGCTTCAAATACATGCGAAAAACATGATTTAGCTTCAAATTCATTCGAAGCACATGGTTTTGCTCAATATTCATGCGAAACAAATGATTCAGCTTCAAATGCTTGCGATATAAGAAACAGAGCTTCAAATGATGGAAAAACAAACGCGTGAGATTCATATCCAAGCGTTACACGTGATTTAGCTTCAAATCAATGCGAAGTAGAAGGCTTAGCTTCAAAACCAATGCGAAACAAATGGTTTAGCTTCAAGTACTTGTGATATACATGATTTTGCTTCAACTGCATGCGAAGCAAATGAGTTAGCTTCAAATCCATGCGAAACAAACGAGTTGGCTTCAATTCCATGCGAAACGCATGATTTAGCTTCAAATCAATGCGAAATAGAAGGCTGATTTTCTAATCCATGCGAAACAAATGGTTTAGCTTCAAATACTTGTGAAATACATGATTGAGCTTCAACTGCATGCGAAACAAACGTGTTACATTAAATCCATGAGAAACACATGATTTAGCTTCAAATCAATGCGAAATAGAAGGCTGATTTTCGAATCCATGCAAAACAAATGGTTTATCTTCAAATACTTGTGATATACATGATCTAGCTTCAACTGCATGCGAAACAAACGATTTTGCTTGAAATCCAAGCGAAACACATGATTTATCTTCAAATCAATGCGAAGTGGAAGGCTTAGCTTCAAATCCATGCGAATCAAATGGTTTAGCTTCAAATACTTGTGATATACTAGATTTAGCTTCGTCAGCATGCGAAACAAATGAGTTAGCTTTAAATCCATGCGATAGAATCGAGTTAGCTTCAAATCCATGGGAAACTCATGATTTAGCTTCAAATCAATGCGAAATAGAAGGCTGATTTTCGAATCCATGCGAAACAAATGGTTTAGCTTCAAATACTTGTGATATACATGATTTAGGTTCAACTGCATGCGAAACAAACGTGTTAGCTTTAAGTCCATGCGAAACATGATTTAGCTTCAAATCCAAGCGAAATACATGATTAAGCTTCAAATCAATGCAAAGTAGAACGCTTAGCTTCAAATCCATGCGAATCAAATGGTTTAGCTTCTAATACTTGTGATATACATGATTTTGCTTCAACTGCATGCGAAACAAACGAGTTAGCTTCAAATCCATGCGAAACAAACGAGTTAGCTTCAAATCCATGCGAAACTAATGATTTAGCTTCAAATCAATGCGAAATAGAAGGCTGATTTTCGAATCCATGCGAAACAAATGGTTTAGCTTCAAATACTTGTGATATACTAGATTTAGCTTCAACAGCATGCGAAATAAACGAGTTAGCTTTAAATCCATGCGATAGAAACGAGTTAGCTCCAAATCCATGAGAAAAACATGATTTAGCTTCAAATCATTGCGAAATAGAAGGCTGATTTTCGAATCCATACGAAACAAATGGTTTAGCTTCAAATACTTGTGATATATATGATTTAGCTTCAACAGCATGCGAAACAAAAGTGTTAGCTTTAAATCCATGCGAAACACATGATTTAGCTCCAAATCAATGCGAAGTAGATGGCTTAGCTCCAAATCCATGGGAATCAAATGGTTTAGCTTCAAATACTTGTGATATACATGATATAGCTTCAACTGCATGCGAAACAATCTAGTTAGCTTCAAATCCAAGCGAAATACATGATTTAGCTTCAAATCAATGCGAAGTAGAAGGCTTAGCTTCAAATCCATGCGAAACGGATGACTGAGCTTCAAATACTTGCGATTATACATGATATAACTTCGAATGCAGGCAAAACAACCGTGTTAGCTTCAAATCCATACCAAACACAAGATTTAGTTTCCAATCAATGCAAAGTAGAAGGCTCAGTTTCAAATCCAAGCGTAACACATGATTTAGCTTCAAATCAATGCGAAGTAGAAGGCTTAGCTTCAAATCCAAGCGAAACACATGATTTAGTTTCAAATCAATGCGAAGTAGGAGGCTTAGCTTCAAATTCATGCGAAACGAATGAATGACCTTCAAATACTTGCGAATATAAGTGATGTAGCCTCAAATGCAGGCGAAAAAAACGAGATAGCTTCAAATACATGCGAAACGTTTGATTTAGATTCAAATCAATGCGAAATAGAAGTCTTAGCTGCAAATCCATGCGACACAAATGATTTAGCTTCAAATACTTGCGATATAAGTAATATAGCTTCAAATGCAGACGAAACAAACGAGTTAGCTTCAAATCCATGCGAAACACATGATTTAGCTTCAAATACATTACAAAAACATGGTTTAGCTTAATACTCATGCAAAACACATGGTTTAACTTAGTATTCATGCGAAACAAATTGTTCAGCTTGAAATACTTGTGATATACATGATTGAGCTTCAACTGCATGTGAAACAAACGTGTTACCTTCAAATCCAAGCGAAACATATGATTTAGCTTCAAATCAATGCGAAGTAGAAGGCTTAGCTTTAAATCCATGCGAAACGGATGACTGAGCTTCAAATACTTGCGATTATACATGATATAACTTCGAATGCAGGCAAAACAACCGTGTTAGCTTCAAATCCATACCAAACACAAGATTTAGCTTCCAATCAATGTAAAGTAGAAGGCTCAGTTTCAAATCCAAGCGTAACACATGATTTAGCTTCAAATCAATGCGAAGTAGAAGGCTTAGCTTCAAATCCAAGCGATACACATGATTTAGCTTCAAATCAATGCGAAGTAGAAGGCTTAGCTTCAAATACTTGTGATATACATGATTTAGCTTCAACTGCATGCGAAACAAACGCGTTCGATTCAAATCCAAGTGGAACACATGATTTAGCTGCAAATCAATGCGAAGTAGAAGCTTCAAATACTTGCGATATAAGTGATATAGCTACAAATGCAGGCGAAACAAACGAGTCAGCTTCAAATCCATGTGAAACACATGATTTATCTTCAAATTCATGCGAAACACTTGGTTTAGCTTATTATTCATGCGAAATACATGGTTTAGCTCAATATTCATGCGAAACAAATGGTTCAGCTTAAAATACTTGTGATATATATGATTTAGTTTCAACTGCATGTGAAACAAACGTGTTAGCTTCAAATCCAAGTGAAACACATGATTTAGCTTCAAATCAATATGAAGTAGGAGGCTTAGCTTCATATCCAAAAGAGTCAAATGGTTTAGATTCAAATACTTGTGATATACATGATTTAGCTTCAAATGCAGGCGAAACCAACGAGTTAGCTTCAAATCCATGCGAAACACATGATTTAGCTTCAAATTCATTCGAAACACATGGTTTAGCTTAATACTCATGCGAAACACATGGTTCAACTTAATATTCATGCGAAACAAATTGTTCAGCTTCAAATACTTGTGATATACATGATTGAGCTTCAACTGCATGTGAAACAAACGTGTTGCCTTCAAATCCAAGCGAAACATATGATTTAGCTTCAAATCAATGAGAAGTAGAAGGCTTAGCTTCAAATCTATGCGAAACGAATGACTGAGCTTCAAATACTTGCGATTATACGTGATATAACTTCGAATGCAGGCGAACCAACCGAGTTAGCTTCAAATCCATACGAAACACAAGATTTAGCTTCAAATCAATGCGATGTAGAAGGCTTAGCTTCAAATTCATGCGAAATGAATGATTGACCTTCAAATACTTGCGAATATAAGTGATATAGCTTCAAATGCAGGCGAAATAAACGAGTTAGATTCGAATACATGCGAAACGCATGATTTAGATTCAAATCAATGCGAAATAGAAGTCTTAGCTTGAAATCCATGCGAAAGAAATGGTTTAGCTTCAAATACTTGTGATATAAGTGATAAAGCTTCAAATGCAGGCGAAACAAACGAGTTAGCTTCAAATCCATGCGAAACACATTATTTAGCTTCAAATTCATTCGAAACACATGGTTTAGCTTAATACTCATGCGAAACACATGGTTTAGCTCAATATTCATGCGAAACAAATGGTTCAGCTTAAAATACTTGTGATATATATGATTTAGTTTCAACTGCATGTGAAACAAACGTGTTAGCTTCAAATCCAAGTGAAACACATGATTTAGCTTCAAATCAATATGAAGTAGGAGGCTTAGCTTCATATCCAAAAGAGTCAAATGGTTTAGATTCAAATACTTGTGATATACATGATTGAGCTTCAACTGCATGTGAAACAAACGTGTTACCTTCAAATCCAAGCGAAACATATGATTTAGCTTCAAATCAATGCGAAGTAGAAGGCTTAGCTTCAAATCCATGCGAAACGGATGACTGAGCTTCAAATACTTGCGATTATACATGATATAACTTCGAATGCAGGCAAAACAACCGTGTAAGCTTCAAATCCATACCAAACACAAGATTTAGCTTCCAATCAATGCAAAGTAGAAGGCTCAGTTTCAAATCCAAGCGTAACACATGATTTAGCTTCAAATCAATGCGAAGTAGAAGGCTTAGCTTCAAATCCAAGCGAAACACATGATTTAGCTTCAAATCAATGCGAAGTAGAAGGCTTAGCTTCAAATTCATGCGAAACGAATGAATGACATTCAAATACTTGCGAATATAAGTGATGTAGCTTCAAATGCAGGCGAAACAAACGAGATAGCTTCAAATACATGCGAAACGTTTGATTTAGATTCAAATCAATGCGAAATAGAAGTCTTAGCTGCAAATCCATGCGACACAAATGATTCAGCTTCAAATACTTGCGATATAAGTAATATGGCTTCAACTGCATGCGAAACAAACGAGTTAGCTTCAAATCCAAGCGAAACACATGATTTAGCTTCAGATTCTCGCAAATCACATGGTTTAGTTTCAAATTCTTGCGATACAAATGGTTTAGCTTCAAATACTTGAAAATATAAGTGATATGGCTTCAAATGCAGGCGAAACAAACGAGTTAGCTTCAAACCCATGCGAAACACATGGTTTAGCATCTAATGAATGCGAAGTAGAAGGATGATCTTCGAATCCATGCGAAGCAAATGGATTAGCTTCAAATACTTGTGATATACATGATTTAGTTTCAACAGCATGCGAAACAAACGAGTTAGATTCTAATCCATGCGAAACACATGATTTAGCTTCAAATCAATGCGAAGTAGAAGGGTTACCTTCGAATCCATGCGAAACAAGTGGTTTGGCCGCAAATACTTGTGATATACATGACTTAGCTTTAACAGCATGCGAAACAAACGAGGTAGCTTCAAATCCATGCGAACACATGATTTAGCTTCAAATCAATGCGAAGTAGGAGGCTTATCTTCGAATCCATGCGAAACAAATGGTTTAGCTTCAAATACTTGTGATATACGTGATTTAGCTTCAACAGCATGCGAAACAAACGAGTTAGATTCAAATCCATGCGAAACTCATGATTTAGCTTCAAATCAATGCGAATTAGAAGGGTTATCTTGGAATCCATGCGAGACAAATGGTTTAGCTTCTAATACTTGTGATATACATGATTTACCTTCAACAGCATGCGAAACAAACGAGTTAACTTCAAGTCCAAGCGAAATACATGATTTATCATCAAGTCAACGCGAAGTTGGCGGCTTAGTTTCAAATCCATGCGTAACGAATGATTTAGCTACACATACTTGAGAATATCAGTGCTATAGCTTCAAATGCAGGCGAATCAAACGAGTTAGATTCAAATCCATGCGAAACACATGATTTAGCTTCAAATCAATGCGAAGTAGAAGGGCTACCTTCGAATCCATGCGAAACAAATGGTTTAACCGCAAATACTTGTGATATACATGACTTAGCTTTAACAGCATGCGAAACAAACGAGGTAGCTTCAAATCCATGCGAACACATGATTTAGCTTCAAATCAATGCGAAGTAGGAGGCTTATCTTCGAATCCATGCGAAACAAATGGTTTAGCTTCAAATACTTGTGATATGCATGATTTAGCTTCAATAGTATGCGAAACAAACGAGTTAGCTTCAAATCCATGCGAAACACAAGAATTAGCATCAAGTCAACGCGGAGTTGTTGGCTTAGCTTCAAATCCAAGCAAAACGAATGATTTAGCTTCACATACTTGAAAATATAAGTGATATGGCTTCAAATGCTGGCGAAACAAACGAGTTAGCTTCAAACCCATGCGAAACACATGATTTAGCATCTAATGAATGCGAAGTAGAAGGATGATCTTCGAATCCATGCGAAGCAAATGGTTTAGCTTCAAATACTTGTGATATACATGATTTAGTTTCAACAGCATGCGAAACAAACGAGTTAGCTTCAATTCCATCCGAAACACATGATTTAGCTTCAAATCAATGCGAATTAGAAGGGTTATCTTCGATTCCATGCGAAACATATGATATAGCTTCAAATACTTGTGATATACATGATTTAGCTTCAACATCATGCGAAACAAACGAGTTAGCTTCATATCCATGCGAAACACATGATTTAGCTTCAAATCAATGCGAAGTGGAAGGCTTATCTTCGAATCCATGCGAAACGAATAGTTTAGCTTCAAATACTTTTGATATACATGATTCAGCTTCAACTGCATGCTAAACAAACGAGTTAGCTTCAAATCCATGCGAAACACATGAATTAGCATCACGTCAACGCGAATGTGATGGCTTAGCTTCAAATCCATGCAAAACGAATGATTTCGCTTCACATACTTGAAAATATAAGTGATATGGCTTCAAATGCAGGCGAAACAAACGAGTTAGCTTCAAACCCATGCGAAACACATGATTTAGCATCTAATCAATGCGAAGTAGAAGGCTGACCTTCGAATCCATGCGAAGCAAATGGTTTAGCTTCAAATACTTGTGATATACATGATTTAGTTTCAACAGCATGCGAAACAAACGAGTTAGATTCAAATCCATGCGAAACACATGATTTAGCTTCAAATCAATGCGAAGTAGAAGGGTTACCTTCGAATCCATGCGAAACAAATGGTTTAGCCGCAAATACTTGTGATATACATGACTTAGCTTCAACAGCATGCGAAACAAACGAGTTAGCTTCAAATCCATGCGAAACACATGATTTAGCTTCAAATCAATGCGAAGTAGGAGGCTTATCTTCGAATCCATGCGAAACAAATGGTTTAGCTTCAAATACTTGTGATATACATGATTTAGCTTCAACAGCATGCGAAACAAACGAGTTAGCTTCAAATCCATGCGAAACACATGATTTAGATTAAAATCAATGCGAAGTAGAAGGGTTACCTTCGAATCCATGCGAAACAAATGGTTTAGCCGCAAATACATGTGATATACATGATTCAGCTTCAACTGCATGCGAAACAAACGAGTCAGCTTCAAATCCATGCGGAACACATGATTTAGCTTCAAATCAATGCGAAGTGGAAGGCTTATCTTCGAATCCATGCGAAACGAATAGTTTAGCTTCAAATACTTTTGATATACATGATTCAGCTTCAACTGCCTGCGAAACAAACGACTTAGCTTCAAATCCATGCGAAACACAAGAATTAGCATCAAGTCAACGCGAAGTTGATGGCTTAGCTTCAAATCCATGCAAAACGAATGATTTAGCTTCACATACTTGAAAATATAAGTGATATGGCTTCAAATGCAGGCGAAACAAACGAGTTAGCTTCAAACCCATGCGAAACACATGATTTAGCATCTAATGAATGCGAAGTAGAAGGATGATCTTCGAATCCATGCGAAGCAAACGGTTTGGCTTCAAATACTTGTGATACGCTTGATTTAGCTTCAACAGAATGCGAAACAAACGAGTTAGCTTCAAATCCATGCGAAACACATGATTTAGATTACAATCAATGCGAAGTAGAAGGGCTACCTTCGAATCCATGCGAAACAAATGGTTTAACCGCAAATACTTGTGATATACATGATTCAGCTTCAACTGCATGCGAAACAAACGAGTCAGCTTCAAATCCATGCGGAACACATGATTTAGCTTCAAATCAATGCGAAGTGGAAGGCTTATCTTCGAATCCATGCGAAACGAAAAGTTTAGCTTCAAATACTTTTGATATACATGATTCAGCTTCAACTGCCTGCGAAACAAACGAGTTAGCTTCAAATCCATGCGGAACACAAGAATTAGCATCAAGTCAACGCGAAGTTGATGGCTTAGCTTCAAATCCATGCAAAACGAATGATTTAGCTTCACATACTTGAAAATATAAGTGATATGGCTTCAAATGCAGGCGAAACAAACGAGTTAGCTTCAAACCCATGCGAAACACATGATTTAGCATCTAATCAATGCGAAGTAGAAGGCTGACCTTCGAATCCATGCGAAGCAAATTGTTTAGCTTCAAATACTTGTGATATACATGATTTAGTTTCAACAGCATGCGAAACAAACGAGTTAGATTCAAATCCATGCGAAACACATGATTTAGCTTCAAATCAATGCGAAGTAGAAGGGTTACCTTCGAATCCATGCGAAACAAATGGTTTAGCTTCAAATACTTGTGATATACATGATTTAGCTTCAACAGCATGCGAAACAAACGAGTTAGCTTCAAATCCATGCGAAACACATGATTTAGATTAAAATCAATGCGAAGTAGAAGGGTTACCTTCGAATCCATGCGAAACAAATGGTTTAGCCGCAAATACTTGTGATATACATGATTCAGCTTCAACTGCATGCGGAACAAACGAGTCAGCTTCAAATCAATGCGGAACACATGATTTAGCTTCAAATCAATGCGAAGTGGAAGGCTTATCTTCGAATCCATGCGAAACGAATAGTTTGGCTTCAAATACTTTTGATATACATGATTCAGCTTCAACTTCCTGCGAAACAAACGAGTTAGCTTCAAACCCATGCGAAACACATGATTTAGCATCTAATGAATGCGAAGTAGAAGGATGATCTTCGAATCCATGCGAAGCAAATGGTTTAGCTTCAAATACTTGTGATATACATGATTTAGTTTCAACAGCATGCGAAACAAACGAGTTAGATTCTAATCCATGCGAAACACATGATTTAGCTTCAAATCAATGCGAAGTAGAACGGTTACCTTCGAATCCATGCGAAACAAGTGGTTTGGCCGCAAATACTTGTGATATACATGACTTAGCTTTAACAGCATGCGAAACAAACGAGGTAGCTTCAAATCCATGCGAACACATGATTTAGCTTCAAATCAATGCGAAGTAGGAGGCTTATCTTCGAATCCATGCGAAACAAATGGTTTAGCTTCAAATACTTGTGATATGCATGATTTAGCTTCAACAGTATGCGAAACAAACGAGTTAGCTTCAAATCCATGCGAAACGCATGATTTACCATCTAATAAATGCGAAGTAGAAGGCTGATCTTCGAATCCATGCGAAGCAAATGGTTTGGCTTCAAATACTTGTGATACACTTGATTTAGCTTCAACAGATTGCGAAACAAACGAGGTAGCTTCAAGTCCATGCGAACACATGATTTAGCTTCAAATCAATGCGAATTAGAAGGGTTATCTTCGATTCCATGCGAAACAAATGATATAGCTTCAAATACTTGTTATATACATGATTTAGCTTCAACAGCATGCGAAACAAACGAGTTAGCTTCAAATCCATGCGAAACACATGATTTAGCTTTAAATCAATGCGAAGTGGAAGGCTTATCTTCGAATCCATGCGAAACGAATAGTTTAGCTTCAAATACTTTTGATATACATGATTCAGCTTCAACTGAATGCTAAACAAACGAGTTAGCTTCAAATCCATGCGAAACACATGAATAAGCATCAAGTCAACGCGAAGTTGATGGCTTAGCTTCAAATCCATGCAAAACGAATGATTTAGCTTCACATACTTGAAAATATAAGTGATGTGGCTTCAAATGCAGGCGAAACAAACGAGTTAGCTTCAAACCCATGCGGAACACATGATTTAGCTTCAAATCAATGCGAAGTGGAAGGCTTATCTTCGAATCCATGCGAAACGAATAGTTTAGCTTCAAATACTTTTGATATACATGATTCAGCTTCAACTGCCTGCGAAACAAACGAATTAGCTTCAAATCCATGCGAAACACAAGAATTAGCATCAAGTCAACGCGAAGTTGCTGGCTTAGCTTCAAATCCATGCAAAACGAATGATTTAGCTTCACATACTTGAAAATATAAGTGATATGGCTTCAAATGCAGGCGAAACATACGAGTTAGCTTCAAACCCATGCGAAACACATGATTTAGCATCTAATGAATGCGAAGTAGAAGGATGACCTTCGAATCCATGCGAAGCAAATGGTTTAGCTTCAAATACTTGTGATATACATGATTTAGTTTCAACAGCATGCGAAACAAACGAGTTAGATTCTAATCCATGCGAAACACATGATTTAGCTTCAAATCAATGCGAAGTAGAAGGGTTACCTTCGAATCCATGCGAAACAAGTGGTTTGGCCGCAAATACTTGTGATATACATGACTTAGCTTTAACAGCATGCGAAACAAACGAGGTAGCTTCAAATCCATGCGAACACATGATTTAGCTTCAAATCAATGCGAAGTAGGAGGCTTATCTTCGAATCCATGCGAAACAAATGGTTTAGCTTCAAATACTTGTGATATGCATGATTTAGCTTCAACAGTATGCGAAACAAACGAGTTAGCTTCAAATCCATGCGAAACGCATGATTTACCATCTAATAAATGCGAAGTAGAAGGCTGATCTTCGAATCCATGCGAAGCAAATGGTTTGGCTTCAAATACTTGTGATACACTTGATTTAGCTTCAACAGAATGCGAAACAAACGAGGTAGCTTCAAGTCCATGCGAACACATGATTTAGCTTCAAATCAATGCGAATTAGAAGGGTTATCTTCGATTCCATGCGAAACATATGATATAGCTTCAAATACTTGTTATATACATGATTTAGCTTCAACAGCATGCGAAACAAACGAGTTAGCTTCAAATCCATGCGAAACACATGATTTTGCTTTAAATCAATGCGAAGTGGAAGGCTTATATTCGAATCCATGCGAAACGAATAGTTTAGCTTCAAATACTTTTGATATACATGATTCAGCTTCAACTGAATGCTAAACAAACGAGTTAGCTTCAAATCCATGCGAAACACATGAATAAGCATCAAGTCAACGCGAAGTTGATGGCTTAGCTTCAAATCCATGCAAAACGAATGATTTAGCTTCACATACTTGAAAATATAAGTGATATGGCTTCAAATGCAGGCGAAACAAACGAGTTAGCTTCAAACCCATGCGGAACACATGATTTAGCTTCAAATCAATGCGAAGTGGAAGGCTTATCTTCGAATCCATGCGAAACGAATAGTTTAGCTTCAAATACTTTTGATATACATGATTCAGCTTCAACTGCCTGCGAAACAAACGAATTAGCTTCAAATCCATGCGAAACACAAGAATTAGCATCAAGTCAACGCGAAGTTGCTGGCTTAGCTTCAAATCCATTCAAAACGAATGATTTAGCTTCACATACTTGAAAATATAAGTGATATGGCTTCAAATGCAGGCGAAACATACGAGTTAGCTTCAAACCCATGCGAAACACATGGTTTAGCATCTAATGAATGCGAAGTAGAAGGATGATCTTCGAATCCATGCGAAGCAAATGGTTTAGCTTCAAATACTTGTGATATACATGATTTAGTTTCAACAGCATGCGAAACAAACGAGTTAGATTCTAATCCATGGGAAACACATGATTTAGCTTCAAATCAATGCGAAGTAGAAGGGTTACCTTCGAATCCATGCGAAACAAGTGGTTTGGCCGCAAATACTTGTGATATACATGACTTAGCTTTAACAGCATGCGAAACAAACGAGGTAGCTTCAAATCCATGCGAACACATGATTTAGCTTCAAATCAATGCGAAGTAGAAGGCTGACCTTCGAATCCATGCGAAGCAAATGGTTTAGCTTCAAATACTTGTGATACACTTGATTTAGCTTCAACAGCATGCGAAACAAACGAGTTAGCTTCAAATCCATGCGAACACATAATTTAGCTTCAAATCAATGCGAAGTGGAAGGCTTATCTTCGAATCCATGCGAAACGAATAGTTTAGCTTCAAATGCTTGTGATATAAATGATTCAGCTTCAACTGCATGCGAAACAAACGAGTTAGCTTCAAATCCATGCGAACACATGATTTAGCTTCAAATCAATGCGAAGTAGGAGGCTTATCTTCGAATCCATGCGAAACAAATGGTTTAGCTTCAAATACTTGTGATATACATGATTTAGTTTCAACAGCATGCGAAACAAACGAGTTAGATTCTAATCCATGGGAAACACATGATTTAGCTTCAAATCAATGCGAAGTAGAAGGGTTACCTTCGAATCCATGCGAAACAAGTGGTTTGGCCGCAAATACTTGTGATATACATGACTTAGCTTTAACAGCATGCGAAACAAACGAGGTAGCTTCAAATCCATGCGAACACATGATTTAGCTTCAAATCAATGCGAAGTAGGAGGCTTATCTTCGAATCCATGCGAAACAAATGGTTTAGCTTCAAATACTTGTGATATGCATGATTTAGCTTCAACAGTATGCGAAACAAACGAGTTAGCTTCAAATCCATGCGAAACGCATGATTTACCATCTAATAAATGCGAAGTAGAAGGCTGATCTTCGAATCCATGCGAAGCAAATGGTTTGGCTTCAAATACTTGTGATACACTTGATTTAGCTTCAACAGAATGCGAAACAAACGAGGTAGCTTCAAGTCCATGCGAACACATGATTTAGCTTCAAATCAATGCGAATTAGAAGGGTTATCTTCGATTCCATGCGAAACATATGATATAGCTTCAAATACTTGTTATATACATGATTTAGCTTCAACAGCATGCGAAACAAACGAGTTAGCTTCAAATCCATGCGAAACACATGATTTTGCTTTAAATCAATGCGAAGTGGAAGGCTTATATTCGAATCCATGCGAAACGAATAGTTTAGCTTCAAATACTTTTGATATACATGATTCAGCTTCAACTGAATGCTAAACAAACGAGTTAGCTTCAAATCCATGCGAAACACATGAATAAGCATCAAGTCAACGCGAAGTTGATGGCTTAGCTTCAAATCCATGCAAAACGAATGATTTAGCTTCACATACTTGAAAATATAAGTGATATGGCTTCAAATGCAGGCGAAACAAACGAGTTAGCTTCAAACCCATGCGGAACACATGATTTAGCTTCAAATCAATGCGAAGTGGAAGGCTTATCTTCGAATCCATGCGAAACGAATAGTTTAGCTTCAAATACTTTTGATATACATGATTCAGCTTCAACTGCCTGCGAAACAAACGAATTAGCTTCAAATCCATGCGAAACACAAGAATTAGCATCAAGTCAACGCGAAGTTGCTGGCTTAGCTTCAAATCCATGCAAAACGAATGATTTAGCTTCACATACTTGAAAATATAAGTGATATGGCTTCAAATGCAGGCGAAACATACGAGTTAGCTTCAAACCCATGCGAAACACATGGTTTAGCATCTAATGAATGCGAAGTAGAAGGATGATCTTCGAATCCATGCGAAGCAAATGGTTTAGCTTCAAATACTTGTGATATACATGATTTAGTTTCAACAGCATGCGAAACAAACGAGTTAGATTCTAATCCATGGGAAACACATGATTTAGCTTCAAATCAATGCGAAGTAGAAGGGTTACCTTCGAATCCATGCGAAACAAGTGGTTTGGCCGCAAATACTTGTGATATACATGACTTAGCTTTAACAGCATGCGAAACAAACGAGGTAGCTTCAAATCCATGCGAACACATGATTTAGCTTCAAATCAATGCGAAGTAGAAGGCTGACCTTCGAATCCATGCGAAGCAAATGGTTTAGCTTCAAATACTTGTGATACACTTGATTTAGCTTCAACAGCATGCGAAACAAACGAGTTAGCTTCAAATCCATGCGAACACATAATTTAGCTTCAAATCAATGCGAAGTGGAAGGCTTATCTTCGAATCCATGCGAAACGAATAGTTTAGCTTCAAATGCTTGTGATATAAATGATTCAGCTTCAACTGCATGCGAAACAAACGAGTTAGCTTCAAATCCATGCGAACACATGATTTAGCTTCAAATCAATGCGAAGTAGGAGGCTTATCTTCGAATCCATGCGAAGCAAATGGTTTAGCTTCAAATACTTGTGATATACATGATTTAGTTTCAACAGCATGCGAAACAAACGAGTTAGATTCTAATCCATGCGAAACACATGATTTAGCTTCAAATCAATGCGAAGTAGAAGGGTTACCTTCGAATCCATGCGAAACAAGTGGTTTGGCCGCAAATACTTGTGATATACATGACTTAGCTTTAACAGCATGCGAAACAAACGAGGTAGCTTCAAATCCATGCGAACACATGATTTAGCTTCAAATCAATGCGAAGTAGGAGGCTTATCTTCGAATCCATGCGAAACAAATGGTTTAGCTTCAAATACTTGTGATATACGTGATTTAGCTTCAACAGCATGCGAAACAAACGAGTTAGATTCAAATCCATGCGAAACTCATGATTTAGCTTCAAATCAATGCGAATTAGAAGGGTTATCTTGGAATCCATGCGAGACAAATGGTTTAGCTTCTAATACTTGTGATATACATGATTTACCTTCAACAGCATGCGAAACAAACGAGTTAACTTCAAGTCCAAGCGAAATACATGATTTATCATCAAGTCAACGCGAAGTTGGCGGCTTAGTTTCAAATCCATGCGTAACGAATGATTTAGCTACACATACTTGAGAATATCAGTGCTATAGCTTCAAATGCAGGCGAATCAAACGAGTTAGATTCAAATCCATGCGAAACACATGATTTAGCTTCAAATCAATGCGAAGTAGAAGGGCTACCTTCGAATCCATGCGAAACAAATGGTTTAACCGCAAATACTTGTGATATACATGACTTAGCTTTAACAGCATGCGAAACAAACGAGGTAGCTTCAAATCCATGCGAACACATGATTTAGCTTCAAATCAATGCGAAGTAGGAGGCTTATCTTCGAATCCATGCGAAACAAATGGTTTAGCTTCAAATACTTGTGATATGCATGATTTAGCTTCAATAGTATGCGAAACAAACGAGTTAGCTTCAAATCCATGCGAAACACAAGAATTAGCATCAAGTCAACGCGGAGTTGTTGGCTTAGCTTCAAATCCAAGCAAAACGAATGATTTAGCTTCACATACTTGAAAATATAAGTGATATGGCTTCAAATGCTGGCGAAACAAACGAGTTAGCTTCAAACCCATGCGAAACACATGATTTAGCATCTAATGAATGCGAAGTAGAAGGATGATCTTCGAATCCATGCGAAGCAAATGGTTTAGCTTCAAATACTTGTGATATACATGATTTAGTTTCAACAGCATGCGAAACAAACGAGTTAGCTTCAATTCCATCCGAAACACATGATTTAGCTTCAAATCAATGCGAATTAGAAGGGTTATCTTCGATTCCATGCGAAACATATGATATAGCTTCAAATACTTGTGATATACATGATTTAGCTTCAACATCATGCGAAACAAACGAGTTAGCTTCATATCCATGCGAAACACATGATTTAGCTTCAAATCAATGCGAAGTGGAAGGCTTATCTTCGAATCCATGCGAAACGAATAGTTTAGCTTCAAATACTTTTGATATACATGATTCAGCTTCAACTGCATGCTAAACAAACGAGTTAGCTTCAAATCCATGCGAAACACATGAATTAGCATCACGTCAACGCGAATGTGATGGCTTAGCTTCAAATCCATGCAAAACGAATGATTTCGCTTCACATACTTGAAAATATAAGTGATATGGCTTCAAATGCAGGCGAAACAAACGAGTTAGCTTCAAACCCATGCGAAACACATGATTTAGCATCTAATCAATGCGAAGTAGAAGGCTGACCTTCGAATCCATGCGAAGCAAATGGTTTAGCTTCAAATACTTGTGATATACATGATTTAGTTTCAACAGCATGCGAAACAAACGAGTTAGATTCAAATCCATGCGAAACACATGATTTAGCTTCAAATCAATGCGAAGTAGAAGGGTTACCTTCGAATCCATGCGAAACAAATGGTTTAGCCGCAAATACTTGTGATATACATGACTTAGCTTCAACAGCATGCGAAACAAACGAGTTAGCTTCAAATCCATGCGAAACACATGATTTAGCTTCAAATCAATGCGAAGTAGGAGGCTTATCTTCGAATCCATGCGAAACAAATGGTTTAGCTTCAAATACTTGTGATATACATGATTTAGCTTCAACAGCATGCGAAACAAACGAGTTAGCTTCAAATCCATGCGAAACACAAGATTTAGATTAAAATCAATGCGAAGTAGAAGGGTTACCTTCGAATCCATGCGAAACAAATGGTTTAGCCGCAAATACATGTGATATACATGATTCAGCTTCAACTGCATGCGAAACAAACGAGTCAGCTTCAAATCCATGCGGAACACATGATTTAGCTTCAAATCAATGCGAAGTGGAAGGCTTATCTTCGAATCCATGCGAAACGAATAGTTTAGCTTCAAATACTTTTGATATACATGATTCAGCTTCAACTGCCTGCGAAACAAACGACTTAGCTTCAAATCCATGCGAAACACAAGAATTAGCATCAAGTCAACGCGAAGTTGATGGCTTAGCTTCAAATCCATGCAAAACGAATGATTTAGCTTCACATACTTGAAAATATAAGTGATATGGCTTCAAATGCAGGCGAAACAAACGAGTTAGCTTCAAACCCATGCGAAACACATGATTTAGCATCTAATGAATGCGAAGTAGAAGGATGATCTTCGAATCCATGCGAAGCAAACGGTTTGGCTTCAAATACTTGTGATACGCTTGATTTAGCTTCAACAGAATGCGAAACAAACGAGTTAGCTTCAAATCCATGCGAAACACATGATTTAGATTACAATCAATGCGAAGTAGAAGGGCTACCTTCGAATCCATGCGAAACAAATGGTTTAACCGCAAATACTTGTGATATACATGATTCAGCTTCAACTGCATGCGAAACAAACGAGTCAGCTTCAAATCCATGCGGAACACATGATTTAGCTTCAAATCAATGCGAAGTGGAAGGCTTATCTTCGAATCCATGCGAAACGAAAAGTTTAGCTTCAAATACTTTTGATATACATGATTCAGCTTCAACTGCCTGCGAAACAAACGAGTTAGCTTCAAATCCATGCGGAACACAAGAATTAGCATCAAGTCAACGCGAAGTTGATGGCTTAGCTTCAAATCCATGCAAAACGAATGATTTAGCTTCACATACTTGAAAATATAAGTGATATGGCTTCAAATGCAGGCGAAACAAACGAGTTAGCTTCAAACCCATGCGAAACACATGATTTAGCATCTAATCAATGCGAAGTAGAAGGCTGACCTTCGAATCCATGCGAAGCAAATTGTTTAGCTTCAAATACTTGTGATATACATGATTTAGTTTCAACAGCATGCGAAACAAACGAGTTAGATTCAAATCCATGCGAAACACATGATTTAGCTTCAAATCAATGCGAAGTAGAAGGGTTACCTTCGAATCCATGCGAAACAAATGGTTTAGCTTCAAATACTTGTGATATACATGATTTAGCTTCAACAGCATGCGAAACAAACGAGTTAGCTTCAAATCCATGCGAAACACATGATTTAGATTAAAATCAATGCGAAGTAGAAGGGTTACCTTCGAATCCATGCGAAACAAATGGTTTAGCCGCAAATACTTGTGATATACATGATTCAGCTTCAACTGCATGCGGAACAAACGAGTCAGCTTCAAATCAATGCGGAACACATGATTTAGCTTCAAATCAATGCGAAGTGGAAGGCTTATCTTCGAATCCATGCGAAACGAATAGTTTGGCTTCAAATACTTTTGATATACATGATTCAGCTTCAACTTCCTGCGAAACAAACGAGTTAGCTTCAAACCCATGCGAAACACATGATTTAGCGTCTAATGAATGCGAAGTAGAAGGATGATCTTCGAATCCATGCGAAGCAAATGGTTTAGCTTCAAATACTTGTGATATACATGATTTAGTTTCAACAGCATGCGAAACAAACGAGTTAGATTCTAATCCATGCGAAACACATGATTTAGCTTCAAATCAATGCGAAGTAGAACGGTTACCTTCGAATCCATGCGAAACAAGTGGTTTGGCCGCAAATACTTGTGATATACATGACTTAGCTTTAACAGCATGCGAAACAAACGAGGTAGCTTCAAATCCATGCGAACACATGATTTAGCTTCAAATCAATGCGAAGTAGGAGGCTTATCTTCGAATCCATGCGAAACAAATGGTTTAGCTTCAAATACTTGTGATATGCATGATTTAGCTTCAACAGTATGCGAAACAAACGAGTTAGCTTCAAATCCATGCGAAACGCATGATTTACCATCTAATAAATGCGAAGTAGAAGGCTGATCTTCGAATCCATGCGAAGCAAATGGTTTGGCTTCAAATACTTGTGATACACTTGATTTAGCTTCAACAGATTGCGAAACAAACGAGGTAGCTTCAAGTCCATGCGAACACATGATTTAGCTTCAAATCAATGCGAATTAGAAGGGTTATCTTCGATTCCATGCGAAACAAATGATATAGCTTCAAATACTTGTTATATACATGATTTAGCTTCAACAGCATGCGAAACAAACGAGTTAGCTTCAAATCCATGCGAAACACATGATTTAGCTTTAAATCAATGCGAAGTGGAAGGCTTATCTTCGAATCCATGCGAAACGAATAGTTTAGCTTCAAATACTTTTGATATACATGATTCAGCTTCAACTGAATGCTAAACAAACGAGTTAGCTTCAAATCCATGCGAAACACATGAATAAGCATCAAGTCAACGCGAAGTTGATGGCTTAGCTTCAAATCCATGCAAAACGAATGATTTAGCTTCACATACTTGAAAATATAAGTGATGTG
Source organism: Megalopta genalis (assembly GCF_051020955.1). Lineage (NCBI taxonomy): Eukaryota > Metazoa > Arthropoda > Insecta > Hymenoptera > Halictidae > Megalopta > Megalopta genalis. Next base: position 82,600 of record NW_027476677.1, on the reverse strand, counting down.
GCTTCAAATGCAGGCGAAACAAACGAGTTAGCTTCAAACCCATGCGGAACACATGATTTAGCTTCAAATCAATGCGAAGTGGAAGGCTTATCTTCGAATCCATGCGAAACGAATAGTTTAGCTTCAAATACTTTTGATATACATGATTCAGCTTCAACTGCCTGCGAAACAAACGAATTAGCTTCAAATCCATGCGAAACACAAGAATTAGCATCAAGTCAACGCGAAGTTGCTGGCTTAGCTTCAAATCCATGCAAAACGAATGATTTAGCTTCACATACTTGAAAATATAAGTGATATGGCTTCAAATGCAGGCGAAACATACGAGTTAGCTTCAAACCCATGCGAAACACATGATTTAGCATCTAATGAATGCGAAGTAGAAGGATGACCTTCGAATCCATGCGAAGCAAATGGTTTAGCTTCAAATACTTGTGATATACATGATTTAGTTTCAACAGCATGCGAAACAAACGAGTTAGATTCTAATCCATGCGAAACACATGATTTAGCTTCAAATCAATGCGAAGTAGAAGGGTTACCTTCGAATCCATGCGAAACAAGTGGTTTGGCCGCAAATACTTGTGATATACATGACTTAGCTTTAACAGCATGCGAAACAAACGAGGTAGCTTCAAATCCATGCGAACACATGATTTAGCTTCAAATCAATGCGAAGTAGGAGGCTTATCTTCGAATCCATGCGAAACAAATGGTTTAGCTTCAAATACTTGTGATATGCATGATTTAGCTTCAACAGTATGCGAAACAAACGAGTTAGCTTCAAATCCATGCGAAACGCATGATTTACCATCTAATAAATGCGAAGTAGAAGGCTGATCTTCGAATCCATGCGAAGCAAATGGTTTGGCTTCAAATACTTGTGATACACTTGATTTAGCTTCAACAGAATGCGAAACAAACGAGGTAGCTTCAAGTCCATGCGAACACATGATTTAGCTTCAAATCAATGCGAATTAGAAGGGTTATCTTCGATTCCATGCGAAACATATGATATAGCTTCAAATACTTGTTATATACATGATTTAGCTTCAACAGCATGCGAAACAAACGAGTTAGCTTCAAATCCATGCGAAACACATGATTTTGCTTTAAATCAATGCGAAGTGGAAGGCTTATATTCGAATCCATGCGAAACGAATAGTTTAGCTTCAAATACTTTTGATATACATGATTCAGCTTCAACTGAATGCTAAACAAACGAGTTAGCTTCAAATCCATGCGAAACACATGAATAAGCATCAAGTCAACGCGAAGTTGATGGCTTAGCTTCAAATCCATGCAAAACGAATGATTTAGCTTCACATACTTGAAAATATAAGTGATATGGCTTCAAATGCAGGCGAAACAAACGAGTTAGCTTCAAACCCATGCGGAACACATGATTTAGCTTCAAATCAATGCGAAGTGGAAGGCTTATCTTCGAATCCATGCGAAACGAATAGTTTAGCTTCAAATACTTTTGATATACATGATTCAGCTTCAACTGCCTGCGAAACAAACGAATTAGCTTCAAATCCATGCGAAACACAAGAATTAGCATCAAGTCAACGCGAAGTTGCTGGCTTAGCTTCAAATCCATTCAAAACGAATGATTTAGCTTCACATACTTGAAAATATAAGTGATATGCCTTCAAATGCAGGCGAAACATACGAGTTAGCTTCAAACCCATGCGAAACACATGGTTTAGCATCTAATGAATGCGAAGTAGAAGGATGATCTTCGAATCCATGCGAAGCAAATGGTTTAGCTTCAAATACTTGTGATATACATGATTTAGTTTCAACAGCATGCGAAACAAACGAGTTAGATTCTAATCCATGGGAAACACATGATTTAGCTTCAAATCAATGCGAAGTAGAAGGGTTACCTTCGAATCCATGCGAAACAAGTGGTTTGGCCGCAAATACTTGTGATATACATGACTTAGCTTTAACAGCATGCGAAACAAACGAGGTAGCTTCAAATCCATGCGAACACATGATTTAGCTTCAAATCAATGCGAAGTAGAAGGCTGACCTTCGAATCCATGCGAAGCAAATGGTTTAGCTTCAAATACTTGTGATACACTTGATTTAGCTTCAACAGCATGCGAAACAAACGAGTTAGCTTCAAATCCATGCGAACACATAATTTAGCTTCAAATCAATGCGAAGTGGAAGGCTTATCTTCGAATCCATGCGAAACGAATAGTTTAGCTTCAAATGCTTGTGATATAAATGATTCAGCTTCAACTGCATGCGAAACAAACGAGTTAGCTTCAAATCCATGCGAACACATGATTTAGCTTCAAATCAATGCGAAGTAGGAGGCTTATCTTCGAATCCATGCGAAACAAATGGTTTAGCTTCAAATACTTGTGATATACATGATTTAGTTTCAACAGCATGCGAAACAAACGAGTTAGATTCTAATCCATGGGAAACACATGATTTAGCTTCAAATCAATGCGAAGTAGAAGGGTTACCTTCGAATCCATGCGAAACAAGTGGTTTGGCCGCAAATACTTGTGATATACATGACTTAGCTTTAACAGCATGCGAAACAAACGAGGTAGCTTCAAATCCATGCGAACACATGATTTAGCTTCAAATCAATGCGAAGTAGGAGGCTTATCTTCGAATCCATGCGAAACAAATGGTTTAGCTTCAAATACTTGTGATATGCATGATTTAGCTTCAACAGTATGCGAAACAAACGAGTTAGCTTCAAATCCATGCGAAACGCATGATTTACCATCTAATAAATGCGAAGTAGAAGGCTGATCTTCGAATCCATGCGAAGCAAATGGTTTGGCTTCAAATACTTGTGATACACTTGATTTAGCTTCAACAGAATGCGAAACAAACGAGGTAGCTTCAAGTCCATGCGAACACATGATTTAGCTTCAAATCAATGCGAATTAGAAGGGTTATCTTCGATTCCATGCGAAACATATGATATAGCTTCAAATACTTGTTATATACATGATTTAGCTTCAACAGCATGCGAAACAAACGAGTTAGCTTCAAATCCATGCGAAACACATGATTTTGCTTTAAATCAATGCGAAGTGGAAGGCTTATATTCGAATCCATGCGAAACGAATAGTTTAGCTTCAAATACTTTTGATATACATGATTCAGCTTCAACTGAATGCTAAACAAACGAGTTAGCTTCAAATCCATGCGAAACACATGAATAAGCATCAAGTCAACGCGAAGTTGATGGCTTAGCTTCAAATCCATGCAAAACGAATGATTTAGCTTCACATACTTGAAAATATAAGTGATATGGCTTCAAATGCAGGCGAAACAAACGAGTTAGCTTCAAACCCATGCGGAACACATGATTTAGCTTCAAATCAATGCGAAGTGGAAGGCTTATCTTCGAATCCATGCGAAACGAATAGTTTAGCTTCAAATACTTTTGATATACATGATTCAGCTTCAACTGCCTGCGAAACAAACGAATTAGCTTCAAATCCATGCGAAACACAAGAATTAGCATCAAGTCAACGCGAAGTTGCTGGCTTAGCTTCAAATCCATGCAAAACGAATGATTTAGCTTCACATACTTGAAAATATAAGTGATATGGCTTCAAATGCAGGCGAAACATACGAGTTAGCTTCAAACCCATGCGAAACACATGGTTTAGCATCTAATGAATGCGAAGTAGAAGGATGATCTTCGAATCCATGCGAAGCAAATGGTTTAGCTTCAAATACTTGTGATATACATGATTTAGTTTCAACAGCATGCGAAACAAACGAGTTAGATTCTAATCCATGGGAAACACATGATTTAGCTTCAAATCAATGCGAAGTAGAAGGGTTACCTTCGAATCCATGCGAAACAAGTGGTTTGGCCGCAAATACTTGTGATATACATGACTTAGCTTTAACAGCATGCGAAACAAACGAGGTAGCTTCAAATCCATGCGAACACATGATTTAGCTTCAAATCAATGCGAAGTAGAAGGCTGACCTTCGAATCCATGCGAAGCAAATGGTTTAGCTTCAAATACTTGTGATACACTTGATTTAGCTTCAACAGCATGCGAAACAAACGAGTTAGCTTCAAATCCATGCGAACACATAATTTAGCTTCAAATCAATGCGAAGTGGAAGGCTTATCTTCGAATCCATGCGAAACGAATAGTTTAGCTTCAAATGCTTGTGATATAAATGATTCAGCTTCAACTGCATGCGAAACAAACGAGTTAGCTTCAAATCCATGCGAACACATGATTTAGCTTCAAATCAATGCGAAGTAGGAGGCTTATCTTCGAATCCATGCGAAACAAATGGTTTAGCTTCAAATACTTGTGATATACATGATTTAGTTTCAACAGCATGCGAAACAAACGAGTTAGATTCTAATCCATGGGAAACACATGATTTAGCTTCAAATCAATTCGAAGTAGAAGGCTTATCTTCGAATCCATGCGAAACGAATAGTTTAGCTTCAAATGCTTGTGATATAAATGATTCAGCTTCAACTGCATGCGAAACAAACGAGTTAGCTTCAAATCCATACGAACACATGATTTAGCTTCAAATCAATGCGAAGTAGGAGGCTTATCTTCGAATCCATGCGAAACAAATGGTTTAGCTTCAAATACTTGTGATATACATGATATAGCTTCAACAGCATGCGAAACAAACGAGTTAGATTCAAATCCATGCGAAACACATGATTTAGCTTCAAATCAATGCGAAGTAGGAGGCTTATCTTCGAATCCATGCGAAACAAATGGTTTAGCTTCAAATACTTGTGATATACATGATATAGCTTCAACAGCATGCGAAACAAACGAGTTCGATTCAAATCCATGCGAAACACATGATTTAGATTCAAATCAATGCGAAGTACATGGGTTATCATCGAATCCATGCGAAACAACTTGTTTAACTTCAAATACTTGTGATATACATGATTTAGCTTCAACAGCATTCGAAACAAACGAGTTCGATTCAAATCCATGCGAAACACATGATTTAGTTTCAAATCAATGCGAAGTGGAAGGCTTATCCTCGAATCCATGCGAAACAAATGGTTTAGGTTCAAATACTTGTGATATACATGATTCAGCTTCAACTGCATGCGAAACAAACGAGTTAGCTTCAAATCCATGCGAAACATATGATTTATCATCTAATCAATGCGAAGTAGAAGGCTGATCTTCGAATCCATGCGAAGCAAATAGTTTAGCTTCAAATACTTGTGATATACATGATTTAGCTTCAACAACATGCGAAACAAACGAGTTTGCTTCAAGTCCAAACGAAAAACATGATTTAGCATCAAGTCAACGCGAAGTTGATGGCTAAGCTTCAAATCCATGCGAAACGAATGATTTAGCTTCACATACTTGAAAATATAAGTGATATGGCTTCAAATGCATGCGAAACAAACGAGTTAGCTTCAAATCCATGCGAAACACATGATTTAGCTTCAAATCAATGCGAAGTAGGAGGCTTATCTTCGAATCCATGCGAAACAAATGGTTTAGCTTCAAATACTTGTGATATACATGATATAGCTTCAACAGCATGCGAAACAAACGAGTTCGATTCAAATCCATGCGAAACACATGATTTAGATTCAAATCAATGCGAAGTACATGGGTTATCATCGAATCCATGCGAAACAACTTGTTTAACTTCAAATACTTGTGATATACATGATTTAGCTTCAACAGCATTCGAAACAAACGAGTTCGATTCAAATCCATGCGAAACACATGATTTAGTTTCAAATCAATGCGAAGTGGAAGGCTTATCCTCGAATCCATGCGAAACAAATGGTTTAGGTTCAAATACTTGTGATATACATGATTCAGCTTCAACTGCATGCGAAACAAACGAGTTAGCTTCAAATCCATGCGAAACATATGATTTATCATCTAATCAATGCGAAGTAGAAGGCTGATCTTCGAATCCATGCGAAGCAAATAGTTTAGCTTCAAATACTTGTGATATACATGATTTAGCTTCAACAACATGCGAAACAAACGAGTTTGCTTCAAGTCCAAACGAAAAACATGATTTAGCATCAAGTCAACGCGAAGTTGATGGCTTAGCTTCAAATCCATGCGAAACGAATGATTTAGCTTCACATACTTGAAAATATAAGTGATATGGCTTCAAATGCATGCGAAACAAACGAGTTAGCTTCAAATCCATGCGAAACACATGATTTAGCTTCAAATCAATGCGAAGTAGGAGGCTTATCTTCGAATCCATGCGAAACAAATGGTTTAGCTTCAAATACTTGTGATATACATGATTTAGCTTCAACAGCATGCGAAACAAACGAGTTAGCTTGAAATCCATGCGAAACACATGATTTAGATTAAAATCAATGCGAAGTAGAAGGGTTACCATCGAATCCATGCGAAACAAATGGTTTAGCCGCAAATACTTGTGATATACATGATTCAGCTTCAACTGCATGCGAAACAAACGAGTCAGCTTCAAATCAATGCGGAACACATGATTTAGCTTCAAATCAATGCGAAGTGGAAGGCTTATCTTCGAATCCATGCGAAACGAATAGTTTAGCTTCAAATACTTTTGATATACATGATTTAGTTTCAACAGCATGCGAAACAAACGAGTTAGATTCAAATCCATGCGAAACACATGATTTAGCTTCAAATCAATGCGAAGTAGGAGGCTTATCTTCGAATCCATGCGAAACAAATGGTTTAGCTTCAAATACTTGTGATATACATGATTTAGCTTCAACAGCATGCGAAACAAACGAGTTAGCTTCAAACCCATGCGAAACACATGATTTAGCATCTAATGAATGCGAAGTAGAAGGATGATCTTCGAATCCATGCGAATCAAATGGTTTAGCTTCAAATACTTGTGATATACATGATTTAGTTTCAACAGCATGCGAAACAAACGAGTTAGATTCAAATCCATGCGAAACACATGATTTAGCTTCAAATCAATGCGAAGTAGGAGGCTTATCTTCGAATCCATGCGAAACAAATGGTTTAGCTTCAAATACTTGTGATATACATGATTTAGCTTCAACAGCATGCGAAACAAACGAGTTAGCTTCAAATCCATGCGGAACACATGATTTAGCTTCAAATCAATGCGAAGTGGAAGGCTTATCTTCGAATCCATGCGAAACGAATAGTTTAGCTTCAAATGCTTGTGATATAAATGATTCAGCTTCAACTGCATGCGAAACAAACGAGTTAGCTTCAAATCCATGCGAATCACATGATTTGGATTCAAATACTTGTGGTACACTTGATTTAGCTTCAACAGCATGCGAAGTAAACGAGTTAGCTTCAAGTCCAAACGAAAAACATGATTTAGCATCAATTCAACGCGAAGTTGATGGCTTAGCTTCAAATCCATGCGAAACGAATGATTTAGCTTCACATACTTGTGAATATAAGTGATATAGCTTCAAATGCAGGCGAAACAAACGAGTTAGCTTCAAACCCATGCGAAACACATGATTTAGCATCTAATAAATGCGAAGTAGAAGGCTGATCTACGAATCCATGCGAAGCAAATGGTTTGGCTTCAAATACTTGTGATACACTTGATTTAGCTTCAACAGCATGCGAAACAAACGAGGTAGCTTCAAATCCATGCGAACACATGATTTAGCTTCAAATCAATGCGAAGTAGGAGGCTTATCTTCGAATCCAAGCGAACCAAATGGTTCAGCTTCAAATACTTGTGATATACACGATTTAGCTTCAACAGCATGCGAAAGAAACGAGTTAGCTTCAAATCCATGCGAACACATGATTTAGCTTCAAATCAATGCGAAGTAGGAGGCTTATCTTCGAATCCATACGAAACAAATGGTTTAGCTTCAAATACTTGTGATATACATGATATAGCTTCAACAGCATGCGAAACAATCGAGTTCGATTCAAATCCATGCGAAACACATGATTTAGCTTCAAATCAATGCGAAGTACATGGGTTATCATCGAATCCATGCGAAACAAAATGTTTAACTTCAAATACTTGTGATATACATGATATAGCTTCAACAGCATGCGAAACAAACGAGTTAGCTTCAAACCCATGCGAAACACATGATTTAGCATCTAATGAATGCGAAGTAGAAGGATGATCTTCGAATCCATGCGAATCAAATGGTTTAGCTTCAAATACTTGTGATATACATGATTTAGTTTCAACAGCATGCGAAACAAACGAGTTAGATTCAAATCCATGCGAAACACATGATTTAGCTTCAAATCAATGCGAAGTAGGAGGCTTATCTTCGAATCCATGCGAAACAAATGGTTTAGCTTCAAATACTTGTGATATACATGATTTAGCTTCAACAGCATGCGAAACAAACGAGTTAGCTTCAAATCCATGCGGAACACATGATTTAGCTTCAAATCAATGCGAAGTGGAAGGCTTATCTTCGAATCCATGCGAAACGAATAGTTTAGCTTCAAATGCTTGTGATATACATGATTCAGATTCAACTGCATGCGAAACAAACGAGTTAGCTTCAAATCCATGCGAAACACATGATTTGGATTCAAATACTTGTGATACACTTGATTTAGCTTCAACAGCATGCGAAATAAACGAGTTAGCTTCAAGTCCAAGCGAAAAACATGATTTAGCATCAATTCAACGCGAAGTTGATGGCTTAGCTTCAAATCCATGCGAAACGAATGATTTAGCTTCAAATCAATGCGAAGTAGAAGTGTTACCTTCGAATCCATGCGAAACAAATGGTTTAGCCGCAAATACTTGTGATATACATGACTTAGCTTTAACAGCATGCGAAACAAGCGAGGTAGCTTCAAACCCATGCGAAACACATGATTTAGCATCTAATCAATGCGAAGTAGAGGCCTGATCTTCGAATCCATGCGAAGCAAATGGTTTAGCTTCAAATACTTGTGATATACATGATTTAGTTTCAACAGCATGCGAAACAAACGAGTTAGATTCAAATCCATGCGAAACACACGGTTTAGCTTCAAATCAATGCGAAGTAGAAGGGTTACCTTCGAATCCATGCGAAACAAATGGTTTAGCCGCAAATACTTGTGATATACATGATTTAGCTTCAACAGCATGCGAAACAAACGAGTTAGCTTCAAATCCATGCGAAACGCATGATTTACCATCTAATAAATGCGACGTAGAAGGCTGATCTTCGAATCCATGCGAAACAAATGGTTTAGCTTCAAATACTTGTGATACACTTGATTTAGCTTCAACAGCATGCGAAGCAAACGAGTTAGCTTCAAATCCATGCGAACACATGATTTAGCTTCAAATCAATGCGAAGTAGGAGGCTTATCTTCGAATCCATGCGAAACAAATGGTTTAGCTTCAAATACTTTTGATATATATGATTTAGCTTCAACAGCATGCGAAACAAACGAGTTAGCTTCAAATCCATGCGAAACGCATGATTTAGATTAAAATCAATGCGAAGTAGAAGGGTTACCTTCGAATCCATGCGAAACAAATGGTTTAGCAGCAAATACTTGTGATATACATGATTCTCTTTCAACTGCATGCGAAACAAACGAGTCAGCTTCAAATCCATGCGGAACACATGATTTAGCTTCAAATCAATGCGAAGTGGAAGGCTTATCTTCGAATCCATGCGAAACGAATAGTTTAGCTTCAAATACTTTTGATATACATGATTCAGCTTCAACTGCCTGCGAAACAAACGAGTTAGCTTCAAATCCATGCGAAACACATGAGTAAGCATCAAGTCAACGCGAAGTTGATGGCTTAGCTTCAAATCCATGCAAAACGAATGATTTAGCTTCACATACTTGAAAATATAAGTGATATGGCTTCAAATGCAGGCGAAACAAACGAGTTAGCTTCAAACCCATGCGAAACACATGGTTTAGCATCTAATGAATGCGAAGTAGAAGGATGATCTTCGAATCCATGCGAAACAAATGGTTTAGCTTCAAATACTTGTGATATACATGATTTAGCTTCAACAGCATGCGAAACAAACGAGTTAGCTTGAAATCCATGCGAAACACATGATTTAGATTAAAATCAATGCGAAGTAGAAGGGTTACCTTCGAATCCATGCGAAACAAATGGTTTAGCCGCAAATACTTGTGATATACATGATTCAGCTTCAACTGCATGCGAAACAAACGAGTTAGCTTCAAATCCATGCGAAACGCATGATTTACCATCTAATAAATGCGACGTAGAAGGCTTATCTTCGAATCCATGCGAAACGAATAGTTTAGCTTCAAATGCTTGTGATATAAATGATTCAGCTTCAACTGCATGCGAAACAAACGAGTTAGCTTCAAATCCATGCGAACACATGATTTAGCTTCAAATCAATGCGAAGTAGGAGGCTTATCTTCGAATCCATGCGAAACAAATGGTTTAGCTTCAAATACTTTTGATATATATGATTTAGCTTCAACAGCATGCGAAACAAACGAGTTAGCTTCAAATCCATGCGAAACACATGATTTAGATTAAAATCTATGCGAAGTAGAAGGGTTACCTTCGAATCCATGCGAAACAAATGGTTTAGCCGCAAATACTTGTGATATACATGATTTAGCTTCAACAGCATGCGAAACAAACGAGTTAGCTTCAAATCCATGCGAAACGCATGATTTACCATCTAATAAATGCGACGTAGAAGGCTGATCTTCGAATCCATGCGAAACAAATGGTTTAGCTTCAAATACTTGTGATACACTTGATTTAGCTTCAACAGCATGCGAAGCAAACGAGTTAGCTTCAAATCCATGCGAACACATGATTTAGCTTCAAATCAATGCGAAGTAGGAGGCTTATCTTCGAATCCATGCGAAACAAATGGTTTAGCTTCAAATACTTTTGATATATATGATTTAGCTTCAACAGCATGCGAAACAAACGAGTTAGCTTCAAATCCATGCGAAACACATGATTTAGATTAAAATCAATGCGAAGTAGAAGGGTTACCTTCGAATCCATGCGAAACAAATGGTTTAGCAGCAAATACTTGTGATATACATGATTCTCTTTCAACTGCATGCGAAACAAACGAGTCAGCTTCAAATCCATGCGGAACACATGATTTAGCTTCAAATCAATGCGAAGTGGAAGGCTTATCTTCGAATCCATGCGAAACGAATAGTTTAGCTTCAAATACTTTTGATATACATGATTCAGCTTCAACTGCCTGCGAAACAAACGAGTTAGCTTCAAATCCATGCGAAACACATGAGTAAGCATCAAGTCAACGCGAAGTTGATGGCTTAGCTTCAAATCCATGCAAAACGAATGATTTAGCTTCACATACTTGAAAATATAAGTGATATGGCTTCAAATGCAGGCGAAACAAACGAGTTAGCTTCAAACCCATGCGAAACACATGGTTTAGCATCTAATGAATGCGAAGTAGAAGGATGATCTTCGAATCCATGCGAAACAAATGGTTTAGCTTCAAATACTTGTGATATACATGATTTAGCTTCAACAGCATGCGAAACAAACGAGTTAGCTTGAAATCCATGCGAAACACATGATTTAGATTAAAATCAATGCGAAGTAGAAGGGTTACCTTCGAATCCATGCGAAACAAATGGTTTAGCCGCAAATACTTGTGATATACATGATTCAGCTTCAACTGCATGCGAAACAAACGAGTCAGCTTCAAATCAATGCGGAACACATGATTTAGCTTCAAATCAATGCGAAGTGGAAGGCTTATCTTGGAATCCATGCGAAACGAATAGTTTAGGTTCAAATACTTTTGATATACATGATTCAGCTTCAACTGCCTGCGAAACAAACGAGTTAGCTTCAAATCCATGCGAAACATATGATTTATCATCTAATCAATGCGAAGTAGAAGGCTGATCTTCGAATCCATGCGAAGCAAATAGTTTAGCTTCAAATACTTGTGATATACATGATTTAGCTTCAACAACATGCGAAGCAAACGAGTTTGCTTCAAGTCCAAACGAAAAACATGATTTAGCATCAAGTCAACGCGAAGTTGATGGCTTAGCTTCAAATCCATGCCAAACGAATGATTTAGCTTCACATACTTGAAAATATAAGTGATATGGCTTCAAATGCAGGCGAAACAAACGTGTTAGCTTCAAATCCATGCGGAACACATGATTTAGCTTCAAATCAATGCGAAGTGGAAGGCTTATCTTCGAATCCATGCGAAACGAATAGTTTAGCTTCAAATGCTTGTGATATACATGATTCATATTCAACTGCATGCGAAACAAACGAGTTAGCTTCAAATCCATGCGAAACACATGATTTGGATTCAAATACTTGTGATACACTTGATTTAGCTTCAACAGCATGCGAAATAAACGAGTTAGCTTCAAGTCCAAGCGAAAAACATGATTTAGCATCAATTCAACGCGAAGTTGATGGCTTAGCTTCAAATCCATGCGAAACGAATGATTTAGCTTCAAATCAATGCGAAGTAGAAGTGTTACCTTCGAATCCATGCGAAACAAATGGTTTAGCCGCAAATACTTGTGATATACATGACTTAGCTTTAACAGCATGCGAAACAAGCGAGGTAGCTTCAAACCCATGCGAAACACATGATTTAGCATCTAATCAATGCGAAGTAGAGGCCTGATCTTCGAATCCATGCGAAGCAAATGGTTTAGCTTCAAATACTTGTGATATACATGATTTAGTTTCAACAGCATGCGAAACAAACGAGTTAGATTCAAATCCATGCGAAACACACGGTTTAGCTTCAAATCAATGCGAAGTAGAAGGGTTACCTTCGAATCCATGCGAAACAAATGGTTTAGCCGCAAATACTTGTGATATACATGATTTAGCTTCAACAGCATGCGAAACAAACGAGTTAGCTTCAAATCCATGCGAAACGCATGATTTACCATCTAATAAATGCGACGTAGAAGGCTTATCTTCGAATCCATGCGAAACGAATAGTTTAGCTTCAAATGCTTGTGATATAAATGATTCAGCTTCAACTGCATGCGAAACAAACGAGTTAGCTTCAAATCCATGCGAACACATGATTTAGCTTCAAATCAATGCGAAGTAGGAGGCTTATCTTCGAATCCATGCGAAACAAATGGTTTAGCTTCAAATACTTTTGATATATATGATTTAGCTTCAACAGCATGCGAAACAAACGAGTTAGCTTCAAATCCATGCGAAACACATGATTTAGATTAAAATCAATGCGAAGTAGAAGGGTTACCTTCGAATCCATGCGAAACAAATGGTTTAGCAGCAAATACTTGTGATATACATGATTCTCTTTCAACTGCATGCGAAACAAACGAGTCAGCTTCAAATCCATGCGGAACACATGATTTAGCTTCAAATCAATGCGAAGTGGAAGGCTTATCTTCGAATCCATGCGAAACGAATAGTTTAGCTTCAAATACTTTTGATATACATGATTCAGCTTCAACTGCCTGCGAAACAAACGAGTTAGCTTCAAATCCATGCGAAACACATGAGTAAGCATCAAGTCAACGCGAAGTTGATGGCTTAGCTTCAAATCCATGCAAAACGAATGATTTAGCTTCACATACTTGAAAATATAAGTGATATGGCTTCAAATGCAGGCGAAACAAACGAGTTAGCTTCAAACCCATGCGAAACACAAGAATTAGCATCTAATCAATGCGAAGTAGAAGGCTGACCTTCGAATCCATGCGAAGCAAATTGTTTAGCTTCAAATACTTGTGATATACATGATTTAGTTTCAACAGCATGCGAAACAAACGAGTTAGATTCAAATCCATGCGAAACACATGATTTAGCTTCAAATCAATGCGAAGTAGAAGGGTTACCTTCGAATCCATGCGAAACAAATGGTTTAACCGCAAATACTTGTGATATACATGACTTAGCTTTAACAGCATGCGAAACAAACGAGGTAGCTTCAAATCCATGCGAACACATGATTTAGCTTCAAATCAATGCGAAGTAGGAGGCTTATCTTCGAATCCATGCGAAACAAATGGTTTAGCTTCAAATACTTGTGATATGCATGATTTAGCTTCAATAGTATGCGAAACAAACGAGTTAGCTTCAAATCCATGCGAAACGCATGATTTAGCATCTAATAAATGCGAAGTAGAAGGCTGATCTTCGAATCCATCCGAAGCAAATGGTTTGGCTTCAAATACTTGTGATACACTTGATTTAGCTTCAACAGAATGCGAAACAAACGAGTTAGCTTCAAATCCATGCGAAACACATGATTTAGCTTCAAATCAATGCGAAGTGGAAGGCTCATCTTCGAATCCATGCGAAACGAATAGTTTAGCTTCAAATACTTTTGATATACATGATTCAGCTTCAACTGCATGCTAAACAAACGAGTTAGCTTCAAATCCATGCGAAACACATGATTTAGATTAAAATCAATGCGAAGTAGAAGGGTTACCTTCGAATCCATGCGAAACAAATGGTTTAGCCGCAAATACTTGTGATATACATGATTCAGCTTCAACTGCATGCGAAACAAACGAGTCAGCTTCAAATCCATGCGGAACACATGATTTAGCTTCAAATCAATGCGAAGTGGAAGGCTTATCTTCGAATCCATGCGAAACGAATAGTTTAGCTTCAAATACTTTTGATATACATGATTCAGCTTCAACTGCCTGCGAAACAAACGAGTTAGCTTCAAATCCATGCGAAACACAAGAATTAGCATCAAGTCAACGCGGAGTTGTTGGCTTAGCTTCAAATCCAAGCAAAACGAATGATTTAGCTTCACATACTTGAAAATATAAGTGATATGGCTTCAAATGCTGGCGAAACAAACGAGTTAGCTTCAAACCCATGCGAAACACATGATTTAGCATCTAATGAATGCGAAGTAGAAGGATGATCTTCGAATCCATGCGAAGCAAATGGTTTAGCTTCAAATACTTGTGATATACATGATTTAGCTTCAACATCATGCGAAACAAACGAGTTAGCTTCATATCCATGCGAAACACATGATTTAGCTTCAAATCAATGCGAAGTGGAAGGCTTATCTTCGAATCCATGCGAAACGAATAGTTTAGCTTCAAATACTTTTGATATACATGATTCAGCTTCAACTGCATGCTAAACAAACGAGTTAGCTTCAAATCCATGCGAAACACATGAATTAGCATCACGTCAACGCGAATGTGATGGCTTAGCTTCAAATCCATGCAAAACGAATGATTTCGCTTCACATACTTGAAAATATAAGTGATATGGCTTCAAATGCAGGCGAAACAAACGAGTTAGCTTCAAACCCATGCGAAACACATGATTTAGCATCTAATCAATGCGAAGTAGAAGGCTGACCTTCGAATCCATGCGAAGCAAATGGTTTAGCTTCAAATACTTGTGATATACATGACTTAGCTTCAACAGCATGCGAAACAAACGAGTTAGCTTCAAATCCATGCGAATCACATGATTTGGATTCAAATACTTGTGATACACTTGATTTAGCTTCAACAGCATGCGAAGTAAACGAGTTAGCTTCAAGTCCAAACGAAAAACATGATTTAGCATCAATTCAACGCGAAGTTGATGGCTTAGCTTCAAATCCATGCGAAACGAATGATTTAGCTTCACATACTTGTGAATATAAGTGATATAGCTTCAAATGCAGGCGAAACAAACGAGTTAGCTTCAAACCCATGCGAAACACATGATTTAGCATCTAATAAATGCGAAGTAGAAGGCTGATCTACGAATCCATGCGAAGCAAATGGTTTGGCTTCAAATACTTGTGATACACTTGATTTAGCTTCAACAGCATGCGAAACAAACGAGGTAGCTTCAAATCCATGCGAACACATGATTTAGCTTCAAATCAATGCGAAGTAGGAGGCTTATCTTCGAATCCAAGCGAACCAAATGGTTCAGCTTCAAATACTTGTGATATACACGATTTAGCTTCAACAGCATGCGAAAGAAACGAGTTAGCTTCAAATCCATGCGAACACATGATTTAGCTTCAAATCAATGCGAAGTAGGAGGCTTATCTTCGAATCCATACGAAACAAATGGTTTAGCTTCAAATACTTGTGATATACATGATATAGCTTCAACAGCATGCGAAACAAACGAGTTCGATTCAAATCCATGCGAAACACATGATTTAGCTTCAAATCAATGCGAAGTACATGGGTTATCATCGAATCCATGCGAAACAAAATGTTTAACTTCAAATACTTGTGATATACATGATATAGCTTCAACAGCATGCGAAACAAACGAGTTCGATTCAAATCCATGCGAAACACATGATTTAGATTCAAATCAATGCGAAGTACATGGGTTATCATCGAATCCATGCGAAACAACTTGTTTAACTTCAAATACTTGTGATATACATGATTTAGCTTCAACAGCATTCGAAACAAACGAGTTCGATTCAAATCCATGCGAAACACATGATTTAGTTTCAAATCAATGCGAAGTGGAAGGCTTATCCTCGAATCCATGCGAAACAAATAGTTTAGGTTCAAATACTTGTGATATACATGATTCAGCTTCAACTGCATGCGAAACAAACGAGTTAGCTTCAAATCCATGCGAAACATATGATTTATCATCTAATCAATGCGAAGTAGAAGGCTGATCTTCGAATCCATGCGAAGCAAATAGTTTAGCTACAAATACTTGTGATATACATGATTTAGCTTCAACAACATGCGAAGCAAACGAGTTTGCTTCAAGTCCAAACGAAAAACATGATTTAGCATCAAGTCAACGCGAAGTTGATGGCTTAGCTTCAAATCCATGCCAAACGAATGATTTAGCTTCACATACTTGAAAATATAAGTGATATGGCTTCAAATGCAGGCGAAACAAACGTGTTAGCTTCAAATCCATGCGGAACACATGATTTAGCTTCAAATCAATGCGAAGTGGAAGGCTTATCTTCGAATCCATGCGAAACGAATAGTTTAGCTTCAAATGCTTGTGATATACATGATTCAGATTCAACTGCATGCGAAACAAACGAGTTAGCTTCAAATCCATGCGAAACACATGATTTGGATTCAAATACTTGTGATACACTTGATTTAGCTTCAACAGCATGCGAAATAAACGAGTTAGCTTCAAGTCCAAGCGAAAAACATGATTTAGCATCAATTCAACGCGAAGTTGATGGCTTAGCTTCAAATCCATGCGAAACGAATGATTTAGCTTCAAATCAATGCGAAGTAGAAGTGTTACCTTCGAATCCATGCGAAACAAATGGTTTAGCCGCAAATACTTGTGATATACATGACTTAGCTTT
The DNA here is from genome assembly GCF_051020955.1 of Megalopta genalis. NCBI lineage: Eukaryota > Metazoa > Arthropoda > Insecta > Hymenoptera > Halictidae > Megalopta > Megalopta genalis. The sequence goes on along the minus strand of NW_027476677.1, from coordinate 65,319 downwards.
AACAGCATGCGAAACAAGCGAGGTAGCTTCAAACCCATGCGAAACACATGATTTAGCATCTAATCAATGCGAAGTAGAGGCCTGATCTTCGAATCCATGCGAAGCAAATGGTTTAGCTTCAAATACTTGTGATATACATGATTTAGTTTCAACAGCATGCGAAACAAACGAGTTAGATTCAAATCCATGCGAAACACACGGTTTAGCTTCAAATCAATGCGAAGTAGAAGGGTTACCTTCGAATCCATGCGAAACAAATGGTTTAGCCGCAAATACTTGTGATATACATGATTTAGCTTCAACAGCATGCGAAACAAACGAGTTAGCTTCAAATCCATGCGAAACGCATGATTTACCATCTAATAAATGCGACGTAGAAGGCTGATCTTCGAATCCATGCGAAACAAATGGTTTAGCTTCAAATACTTGTGATACACTTGATTTAGCTTCAACAGCATGCGAAGCAAACGAGTTAGCTTCAAATCCATGCGAACACATGATTTAGCTTCAAATCAATGCGAAGTAGAAGGCTGATCTTCGAATCCATGCGAAGCAAATGGTTTGGCTTCAAATACTTGTGATACACTTGATTTAGCTTCAACAGATTGCGAAACAAACGAGGTAGCTTCAAGTCCATGCGAACACATGATTTAGCTTCAAATCAATGCGAATTAGAAGGGTTATCTTCGATTCCATGCGAAACAAATGATATAGCTTCAAATACTTGTTATATACATGATTTAGCTTCAACAGCATGCGAAACAAACGAGTCAGCTTCAAATCCATGCGGAACACATGATTTAGCTTCAAATCAATGCGAAGTGGAAGGCTTATCTTCGAATCCATGCGAAACGAATAGTTTAGCTTCAAATACTTTTGATATACATGATTCAGCTTCAACTGCCTGCGAAACAAACGAGTTAGCTTCAAATCCATGCGAAACACATGAGTAAGCATCAAGTCAACGCGAAGTTGATGGCTTAGCTTCAAATCCATGCAAAACGAATGATTTAGCTTCACATACTTGAAAATATAAGTGATATGGCTTCAAATGCAGGCGAAACAAACGAGTTAGCTTCAAACCCATGCGAAACACATGGTTTAGCATCTAATGAATGCGAAGTAGAAGGATGATCTTCGAATCCATGCGAAACATATGGTTTAGCTTCAAATACTTGTGATATACATGATTTAGCTTCAACAGCATGCGAAACAAACGAGTTAGCTTGAAATCCATGCGAAACACATGATTTAGATTAAAATCAATGCGAAGTAGAAGGGTTACCTTCGAATCCATGCGAAACAAATGGTTTAGCCGCAAATACTTGTGATATACATGATTCAGCTTCAACTGCATGCGAAACAAACGAGTCAGCTTCAAATCAATGCGGAACACATGATTTAGCTTCAAATCAATGCGAAGTGGAAGGCTTATCTTGGAATCCATGCGAAACGAATAGTTTAGCTTCAAATACTTTTGATATACATGATTCAGCTTCAACTGCCTGCGAAACAAACGAGTTAGCTTCAAATCCATGCGAAACATATGATTTATCATCTAATCAATGCGAAGTAGAAGGCTGATCTTCGAATCCATGCGAAGCAAATAGTTTAGCTTCAAATACTTGTTATATACATGATTTAGCTTCAACAACATGCGAAGCAAACGAGTTTGCTTCAAGTCCAAACGAAAAACATGATTTAGCATCAAGTCAACGCGAAGTTGATGGCTTAGCTTCAAATCCATGCCAAACGAATGATTTAGCTTCACATACTTGAAAATATAAGTGATATGGCTTCAAATGCAGGCGAAACAAACGTGTTAGCTTCAAATCCATGCGGAACACATGATTTAGCTTCAAATCAATGCGAAGTGGAAGGCTTATCTTCGAATCCATGCGAAACGAATAGTTTAGCTTCAAATGCTTGTGATATACATGATTCATATTCAACTGCATGCGAAACAAACGAGTTAGCTTCAAATCCATGCGAAACACATGATTTGGATTCAAATACTTGTGATACACTTGATTTAGCTTCAACAGCATGCGAAATAAACGAGTTAGCTTCAAGTCCAAGCGAAAAACATGATTTAGCATCAATTCAACGCGAAGTTGATGGCTTAGCTTCAAATCCATGCGAAACGAATGATTTAGCTTCAAATCAATGCGAAGTAGAAGTGTTACCTTCGAATCCATGCGAAACAAATGGTTTAGCCGCAAATACTTGTGATATACATGACTTAGCTTTAACAGCATGCGAAACAAGCGAGGTAGCTTCAAACCCATGCGAAACACATGATTTAGCATCTAATCAATGCGAAGTAGAGGCCTGATCTTCGAATCCATGCGAAGCAAATGGTTTAGCTTCAAATACTTGTGATATACATGATTTAGTTTCAACAGCATGCGAAACAAACGAGTTAGATTCAAATCCATGCGAAACACACGGTTTAGCTTCAAATCAATGCGAAGTAGAAGGGTTACCTTCGAATCCATCCGAAACAAATGGTTTAGCCGCAAATACTTGTGATATACATGATTTAGCTTCAACAGCATGCGAAACAAACGAGTTAGCTTCAAATCCATGCGAAACGCATGATTTACCATCTAATAAATGCGACGTAGAAGGCTTATCTTCGAATCCATGCGAAACGAATAGTTTAGCTTCAAATGCTTGTGATATAAATGATTCAGCTTCAACTGCATGCGAAACAAACGAGTTAGCTTCAAATCCATGCGAACACATGATTTAGCTTCAAATCAATGCGAAGTAGGAGGCTTATCTTCGAATCCATGCGAAACAAATGGTTTAGCTTCAAATACTTTTGATATATATGATTTAGCTTCAACAGCATGCGAAACAAACGAGTTAGCTTCAAATCCATGCGAAACACATGATTTAGATTAAAATCAATGCGAAGTAGAAGGGTTACCTTCGAATCCATGCGAAACAAATGGTTTAGCAGCAAATACTTGTGATATACATGATTCTCTTTCAACTGCATGCGAAACAAACGAGTCAGCTTCAAATCCATGCGGAACACATGATTTAGCTTCAAATCAATGCGAAGTGGAAGGCTTATCTTCGAATCCATGCGAAGCGAATAGTTTAGCTTCAAATACTTTTGATATACATGATTCAGCTTCAACTGCCTGCGAAACAAACGAGTTAGCTTCAAATCCATGCGAAACACATGAGTAAGCATCAAGTCAACGCGAAGTTGATGGCTTAGCTTCAAATCCATGTAAAACGAATGATTTAGCTTCACATACTTGAAAATATAAGTGATATGGCTTCAAATGCAGGCGAAACAAACGAGTTAGCTTCAAACCCATGCGAAACACATGGTTTAGCATCTAATGAATGCGAAGTAGAAGGATGATCTTCGAATCCATGCGAAACAAATGGTTTAGCTTCAAATACTTGTGATATACATGATTTAGCTTCAACAGCATGCGAAACAAACGAGTTAGCTTGAAATCCATGCGAAACACATGATTTAGATTAAAATCAATGCGAAGTAGAAGGGTTACCTTCGAATCCATGCGAAACAAATGGTTTAGCCGCAAATACTTGTGATATACATGATTCAGCTTCAACTGCATGCGAAACAAACGAGTCAGCTTCAAATCAATGCGGAACACATGATTTAGCTTCAAATCAATGCGAAGTGGAAGGCTTATCTTGGAATCCATGCGAAACGAATAGTTTAGCTTCAAATACTTTTGATATACATGATTCAGCTTCAACTGCCTGCGAAACAAACGAGTTAGCTTCAAACCCATGCGAAACACATGATTTAGCATCTAATGAATGCGAAGTAGAAGGATGATCTTCGAATCCATGCGAAGCAAATGGTTTAGCTTCAAATACATGTGATATACATGATTTAGTTTCAACAGCATGCGAAACAAACGAGTTAGATTCAAATCCATGCGAAACACATGATTTAGATTAATATCAATGCGAAGTAGAAGGGTTACCTTCGAATCCATGCGAAACAAATGGTTTAGCCGCAAATACTTGTGATATACATGATTCAGCTTCAACTGCATGCGAAACAAACGAGTCAGCTTCAAATCAATGCGGAACACATGATTTAGCTTCAAATCAATGCGAAGTGGAAGGCTTATCTTCGAATCCATGCGAAACGAATAGTTTAGCTTCAAATACTTTTGATATACATGATTCAGCTTCAACTGCCTGCGAAACAAACGAGTTAGCTTCAAACCCATGCGAAACACATGATTTAGCATCTAATGAATGCGAAGTAGAAGGATGATCTTCGAATCCATGCGAAGCAAATGGTTTAGCTTCAAATACTTGTGATATACATGATTTAGTTTCAACAGCATGCGAAACAAACGAGTTAGATTCTAATCCATGCGAAACACATGATTTAGCTTCAAATCAATGCGAAGTAGAACGGTTACCTTCGAATCCATGCGAAACAAGTGGTTTGGCCGCTAATACTTGTGATATACATGACTTAGCTTCAACAGTATGCGAAACAAACGAGTTAGCTACAAATCCATGCGAAACGCATGATTTACCATCTAATAAATGCGAAGTAGAAGGCTGATCTTCGAATCCATGCGAAGCAAATGGTTTGGCTTCAAATACTTGTGATACACTTGATTTCGCTTCAACAGAATGCGAAACAAACGAGGTAGCTTCAAGTCCATGCGAACACATGATTTAGCTTCAAATCAATGCGAGGTAGGAGGCTTATCTTCGAATCCATGCGAAACAAATGGTTTAGCTTCAAATACTTGTGATATACATGATTTAGCTTCAACAGCATGCGAAACAAACGAGTTAGCTTCAAATACATGCGAAACACATGATTTAGATTAAAATCAATGCGAAGTAGAAGGGTTACCTTCGAATCCATGCGAAACAAACGGTTTAGCCGCAAATACTTGTGATATACAAGATTCAGCTTCAACTGCATGCGAAACAAACGAGTCAGCTTCAAATCCATGCGGAACACATGATTTAGCTTCAAATCAATGCGAAGTGGAAGGCTTATCTTCGAATCCATGCGAAACGAATAGTTTAGCTTCAAATACTTTTGATATACATGATTCAGCTTCAACTGCCTGCGAAACAAACGAGTTAGCTTCAAATCCATGCGAAACACATGGTTTAGCATCTAATGAATGCGAAGTAGAAGGATGATCTTCGAATCCATGCGAAGCAAATGGATTAGCTTCAAATACTTGTGATATACATGATTTAGTTTCAACAGCATGCGAAACAAACGAGTTAGCTTCAAATCCATCCGAAACACATGATTTAGCTTCAAATCAATGCGAATTAGAAGGGTTATCTTCGATTCCATGCGAAACATATGATATAGCTTCAAATACTTGTGATATACATGATTTAGCTTCAACAGCATGCGAAACAAACGAGTTAGCTTCAAATCCATGCGAAACACATGATTTAGCATCTAATCAATGCGAAGTAGAAGGCTGACCTTCGAATCCATGCGGAGCAAATGGTTTAGCTTCAATTACTTGTGATATACATGATTTAGCTTCAACAGCATGCGAAATAAACGAGTTAGCTTCAAATCCATGCGAAACACATGATTTAGATTAAAATCAATGCGAAGTAGAAGGGTTACCTTCGAATCCATGCGAAACAAATGGTTTAGCCGCAAATACTTGTGATATACATGATTCAGCTTCAACTGCATGCGAAACAAACGAGTCAGCTTCAAATCCATGCGGAACACATGATTTAGCTTCAAGTCAATGCGAAGTGGAAGGCTTATCTTCGAATCCATGCGAAACGAATAGTTTAGCTTCAAATACTTTTGATATACATGATTCAGCTTCAACTGCCTGCGAAACAAACGAGTTAGCTTCAAATCCATGCGAAACACAAGAATTAGCATCAAGTCAACGCGAAGTTGATGGCTTAGCTTCAAATCCATGCAAAACGAATGATTTAGCTTCACATACTTGAAAATATAAGTGATATGGCTTCAAATGCAGGCGAAACAAACGAGTTAGCTTCAAACCCATGCGAAACACATGATTTAGCATCTAATCAATGCGAAGTAGAAGGCTGACCTTCGAATCCATGCGAAGCAAATGGTTTAGCTTCAAATACTTGTGATATACATGATTTAGCTTCAACAGCATGCGAAACAAACGAGTTAGCTTCAAATCCATGCGAAACACATGATTTAGCTTCAAATCAATGCGAAGTGGAAGGCTTATCTTCGAATCCATGCGAAACGAATAGTTTAGCTTCAAATACTTTTGATATACATGATTCAGCTTCAACTGCATGCTAAACAAACGAGTTAGCTTCAAATCCATGCGAAACACATGATTTAGCTTCAAATCAATGCGAAGTAGAAGGGTTACCTTCGAATCCATGCGAAACAAGTGGTTTAGCCGCAAATACTTGTGATATACATGACTTAGCTTTAACAGCATGCGAAACAAACGAGGTAGCTTCAAATCCATGCGAACACATGATTTAACTTCTAATCAATGCGAAGTAGGAGGCTTATCTTCGAATCCATGCGAAACAAATGGTTTAGCTTCATATACTTGTGATATGCATGATTTAGCTTCAACAGTATGCGAAACAAACGAGTTAGCTACAAATCCATGCGAAACGCATGATTTACCATCTAATAAATGCGAAGTAGAAGGCTGATCTTCGAATCCATGCGAAGCAAATGGTTTGGCTTCAAATACTTGTGATACACTTGATTTCGCTTCAACAGAATGCGAAACAAACGAGGTAGCTTCAAGTCCATGCGAACACATGATTTAGCTTCAAATCAATGCGAGGTAGGAGGCTTATATTCGAATCCATGCGAAACAAATGGTTTAGCTTCAAATACTTGTGATATACATGATTTAGCTTCAACAGCATGCGAAACAAACGAGTTAGCTTCAAATACATGCGAAACACATGATTTAGATTAAAATCAATGCGAAGTAGAAGGGTTACCTTCGAATCCATGCGAAACAAACGGTTTAGCCGCAAATACTTGTGATATACAAGATTCAGCTTCAACTGCATGCGAAACAAACGAGTCAGCTTCAAATCCATGCGGAACACATGATTTAGCTTCAAATCAATGCGAAGTGGAAGGCGTATCTTCGAATCCATGCGAAACGAATAGTTTAGCTTCAAATACTTTTGATATACATGATTCAGCTTCAACTGCCTGCGAAACAAACGAGTTAGCTTCAAATCCATGCGAAACACAAGAATTAGCATCAAGTCAACGCGAAGTTGATGGCTTAGCTTCAAATCCATGCAAAACGAATGATTTAGCTTCACATACTTGAAAATATAAGTGATATGGCTTCAAATGCAGGCGAAACAAACGAGTTAGCTTCAAACCCATGCGAAACACATGGTTTAGCATCTAATGAATGCGAAGTAGAAGGATGATCTTCGAATCCATGCGAAGCAAATGGATTAGCTTCAAATACTTGTGATATACATGATTTAGCTTCAACAGCATGCGAAACAAACGAGTTAGCTTCAAATACATGCGAAACACATGATTTAGATTAAAATCAATGCGAAGTAGAAGGGTTACCTTCGAATCCATGCGAAACAAACGGTTTAGCCGCAAATACTTGTGATATACAAGATTCAGCTTCAACTGCATGCGAAACAAACGAGTTAGCTTCAAATCCATGCGAAACACAAGAATTAGCATCAAGTCAACGCGAAGTTGATGGCTTAGCTTCAAATCCATGCAAAACGAATGATTAAGCTTCACATACTTGAAAATATAAGTGATATGGCTTCAAATGCAGGCGAAACAAACGAGTTAGCTTCAAACCCATGCGAAACACATGGTTTAGCATCTAATGAATGCGAAGTAGAAGGATGATCTTCGAATCCATGCGAAGCAAATGGATTAGCTTCAAATACTTGTGATATACATGATTTAGTTTCAACAGCATGCGAAACAAACGAGTTAGCTTCAAATCCATCCGAAACACATGATTTAGCTTCAAATCAATGCGAAGTAGAAGGGTTACCTTCGAATCCATGCGAAACAAATGGTTTAGCCTCAAATACTTGTGATATACATGACTTAGCTTCAACAGCATGCGAAACAAATGAGTTAGCTTCAAATCTATGCGAAACACATGATTTAGCTTCAAATCAATGCGAAGTGGAAGGCTTATCTTCGAATCCATGCGAAACGAATAGTTTAGCTTCAAATACTTTTGATATACATGATTTAGCTTCAACTGCATGCTAAACAAACGAGTTAGCTTCAAATCCATGCGAAACACATGAATTAGCATCACGTCAACGCGAAGTTGATGGCTTAGCTTCAAATCCATGCATTACGAATGATTTAGCTTCACATACTTGAAAATATAAGTGATATGGCTTCAAATGCAGGCGAAACAAACTAGTTAGCTTCAAACCCATGCGAAACACATGATTTAGCATCTAATCAATGCGAAGTAGAAGGATGATCTTCGAATCCATGCGAAGCAAATGGTTTAGCTTCAAATACTTGTGATATACATGATTTAGTTTCAACAGCATGCGAAACAAACGAGTTAGATTCAAATCCATGCGAAACACATGATTTAGCTTCAAATCAATGCGAAGTAGAAGGGTTACCTTCGAATCCATGCGAAACAAATGGTTTAGCCTCAAATACTTGTGATATACATGACTTAGCTTCAACAGCATGCGAAACAAACGAGTTAGCTTCAAATCCATGCGAAACACATGATTTAGCTTCAAATCAATGCGAAGTAGGAGGCTTATCTTCGAATCCATGCGAAACAAATGGTTTAGCTTCAAATACTTGTGATATACATGATTTAGCTTCAACAGCATGCGAAACAAACGAGTTAGCTTCAAATCCATGCGAAACACATGATTTAGATTAAAATCAATGCGAAGTAGAAGGGTTACCTTCGAATCCATGCGAAACAAATGGTTTAGCCGCAAATACTTGTGAAAAACATGATTCAGCTTCAACTGCATGCGAAACAAACGAGTCAGCTTCAAATCCATGCGGAACACATGATTTAGCTTCAAATCAATGCGAAGTGGAAGGCTTATCTTCGAATCCATGCGAAACGAATAGTTTAGCTTCAAATACTTTTGATATACATGATTCAGCTTCAACTGCCTGCGAAACAAACGAGTTAGCTTCAAACCCATGCGAAACACATGATTTAGCATCTAATGAATGCGAAGTAGAAGGATGATCTTCGAATCCATGCGAAGCAAATGGTTTAGCTTCAAATACTTGTGATATACATGATTTAGTTTCAACAGCATGCGAAACAAACGAGTTAGATTCTAATCCATGCGAAACACATGATTTAGCTTCAAATCAATGCGAAGTAGAAGGGTTACCTTCGAATCCATGCGAAACAAGTGGTTTGGCCGCAAATACTTGTGATATACATGACTTAGCTTTAACAGCGTGCGAAACAAACGAGGTAGCTTCATATCCATGCGAACACATGATTTAGCTTCAAATCAATGCGAAGTAGGAGGCTTATCTTCGAATCCATGCGAAACAAATGGTTTAGCTTCAAATACTTGTGATATGCATGATTTAGCTTCAACAGTACGCGAAACAAACGAGTTAGCTTCAAATCCATGCGAAACGCATGATTTACCATCTAATAAATGCGAAGTAGAAGGCTGATCTTCGAATCCATGCGAAGCAAATGGTTTGGCTTCAAATACTTGTGATACACTTGATTTAGCTTCAACAGAATGGGAAACAAACGAGGTAGCTTCAAGTCCATGCGAACACATGATTTAGCTTCAAATCAATTCGAATTAGAAGGGTTATCTTCGATTCCATGCGAAACATATGATATAGCTTCAAATACTTGTGATATACATGATTCAGCTTCAACTGCATGCGAAACAAACGAGTCAGCTTCAAATTCATGCGGAACACATGATTTAGCTTCAAATCAATGCGAAGTGGAAGGCTTATCTTCGAATCCATGCGAAACGAATAGTTTAGCTTCAAATACTTTTGATATACATGATTCAGCTTCAACTGCCTGCGAAACAAACGAGTTAGCTTCAAATCCATGCGAAACACAAGAATTAGCATCAAGTCAACGCGACGTTGATGGCTTAGCTTCAAATCCATGCAAAACGAATGATTTAGCTTCACATACTTGAAAATATAAGTGATATGGCTTAAAATGCTGGCGAAACAAACGAGTTAGCTTCAAACCCATGCGAAACACATGATTTAGCATCTAATCAATGCGAAGTAGAAGGCTGACCTGCGAATCTATGCGAAGCAAATGGTTTAGCTTCAAATACTTGTGATATACATGATTTATCTTCAACAGCATGCGAAACAAACGAGTTAGCTTCAAATACATGCGAAACACATGATTTAGATTAAAATCAATGCGAAGTAGAAGGGTTACCTTCGAATCCATGCGAAACAAATGGTTTAGCCGCAAATACTTGTGATATACATGATTCAGCTTCAACTGCATGCGAAACAAACGAGTCAGCTTCAAATCCATGCGGAACACATGATTTAGCTTCAAATCAATGCGAAGTGGAAGGCTTATCTTCGAATCCATGCGAAACGAATAGTTTAGCTTCAAATACTTTTGATATACATGACTCAGCTTCAACTGCCTGCGAAACAAACGAGTTAGCTTCAAATCCATGCGAAACACAAGAATTAGCATCAAGTCAACGCGAAGTTGATGGCTTAGCTTCAAATCCATGCAAAACGAATGATTTAGCTTCGCATACTTGAAAATATAAGTGATATGGCTTCAAATGCAGGCGAAACAAACGAGTTAGCTTCAAACCCATGCGAAACACATGATTTAGCATCTAATGAATGCGAAGTAGAAGGATGATCTTCGAATCCATGCGAAGCAAATGCTTTAGCTTCAAATACTGGTGATATACATGATTTAGTTTCAACAGCATGCGAAACAAACGAGTTAGATTCAAATCCATGCAAAACACATGATTTAGCTTCAAATCAATGCGAAGTAGAAGGGTTACCTTCGAATCCATGCGAAACGAATAGTTTAGCTTCAAATAATTTTGATATACATGACTCAGCTTCAACTGCCTGCGAAACAAACGAGTTAGCTTCAAATCCATGCGAAACACAAGAATTAGCATCAAGTCAACGCGAAGATGATGGCTTAGCTTCAAATCCATGCAAAACGAATGATTAAGCTTCACATACTTGAAAATATAAGTGATATGGCTTCAAATGCAGGCGAAACAAACGAGTTAGCTTCAAACCCATGCGAAACACATGGTTTAGCATCTAATGAATGCGAAGTAGAAGGATGATCTTCGAATCCATGCGAAGCAAATGGATTAGCTTCAAATACTTGTGATATACATGATTTAGCTTCAACAGCATGCGAAACAAACGAGTTAGCTTCAAATACATGCGAAACACATGATTTAGATTAAAATCAATGCGAAGTAGAAGGGTTACCTTCGAATCCATGCGAAACAAACGGTTTAGCCGCAAATACTTGTGATATACAAGATTCAGCTTCAACTGCATGCGAAACAAACGAGTCAGCTTCAAATCCATGCGGAACACATGATTTAGCTTCAAATCAATGCGAAGTGGAAGGCTTATCTTCGAATCCATGCGAAACGAATAGTTTAGCTTCAAATACTTTTGATATACATGATTCAGCTTCAACTGCCTGCGAAACAAACGAGTTAGCTTCAAATCCATGCGAAACACAAGAATTAGCATCAAGTCAACGCGAAGTTGATGGCTTAGCTTCAAATCCATGCAAAACGAATGATTAAGCTTCACATACTTGAAAATATAAGTGATATGGCTTCAAATGCAGGCGAAACAAACGAGTTAGCTTCAAACCCATGCGAAACACATGGTTTAGCATCTAATGAATGCGAAGTAGAAGGATGATCTTCGAATCCATGCGAAGCAAATGGATTAGCTTCAAATACTTGTGATATACATGATTTAGTTTCAACAGCATGCGAAACAAACGAGTTAGCTTCAAATCCATCCCGAAACACATGATTTAGCTTCAAATCAATGCGAATTAGAAGGATGATCTTCGAATCCATGCGAAGCAAATGGTTTAGCTTCAAATACTTGTGATATACATGATTTAGTTTCAACAGCATGCGAAACAAACGAGTTAGATTCAAATCCATGCGAAACACATGATTTAGCTTCAATCAATGCGAAGTAGAAGGGTTACCTTCGAATCCATGCGAAACAAATGGTTTAGCCTCAAATACTTGTGATATACATGACTTAGCTTCAACAGCATGCGAAACAAACGAGTTAGCTTCAAATCCATGCGAAACACATGATTTAGCTTCAAATCAATGCGAAGTAGGAGGCTTATCTTCGAATCCATGCGAAACAAATGGTTTAGCTTCAAATACTTGTGATATACATGATTTAGCTTCAACAGCATGCGAAACAAACGAGTTAGCTTCAAATCCATGCGAAACACATGATTTAGATTAAAATCAATGCGAAGTAGAAGGGTTACCTTCGAATCCATGCGAAACAAATGGTTTAGCCGCAAATACTTGTGATATACATTGATTCAGCTTCAACTGCCTGCGAAACAAACGAAGTTAGCTTCAAATCCATGCGGAACACATGATTTAGCTTCAAATCAATGCGAAGTGGAAGCTTATCTTCGAATCCATGCAAAACGAATGATTTAGCTTCACATACTTGAAAATATAAGTGATATGGCTTCAAATGCTGGCGAAACAAACGAGTTAGCTTCAAACCCATGCGAAACACATGATTTAGCATCTAATCAATGCGAAGTAGAAGGCTGACCTTCGAATCTATGCGAAGCAAATGGTTTAGCTTCAAATACTTGTGATATACATGATTTAGCTTCAACAGCATGCGAAACAAACGAGTTAGCTTCAAATCCATGCGAAACACATGATTTAGATTAAAATCAATGCGAAGTAGAAGGGTTACCTTCGAATCCATGCGAAACAAATGGTTTAGCCGCAAATACTTGTGATATACATGATTCAGCTTCAACTGCATGCGAAACAAACGAGTCAGCTTCAAATCCATGCGGAACACATGATTTAGCTTCAAATCAATGCGAAGTGGAAGGCTTATCTTCGAATCCATGCGAAACGAATAGTTTAGCTTCAAATACTTTTGATATACATGACTCAGCTTCAACTGCCTGCGAAACAAACGAGTTAGCTTCAAATCCATGCGAAACACAAGAATTAGCATCAAGTCAACGCGAAGTTGATGGCTTAGCTTCAAATCCATGCAAAACGAATGATTTAGCTTCGCATACTTGAAAATATAAGTGATATGGCTTCAAATGCAGGCGAAACAAACGAGTTAGCTTCAAACCCATGCGAAACACATGATTTAGCATCTAATGAATGCGAAGTAGAAGGATGATCTTCGAATCCATGCGAAGCAAATGCTTTAGCTTCAAATACTGGTGATATACATGATTTAGTTTCAACAGCATGCGAAACAAACGAGTTAGATTCAAATCCATGCAAAACACATGATTTAGCTTCAAATCAATGCGAAGTAGAAGGGTTACCTTCGAATCCATGCGAATCAAGTGGTTTAGCCGCAAATACTTGTGATATACATGACTTAGCTTTAACAGCATGCGAAACAAACGAGGTAGCTTCAAATCCATGCGAACACATGATTTAGCTTCAAATCAATGCGAAGTAGAAGGCTTATCTTCGAATCCATGCGAAACAAATGGTTTAGCTTCAAATACTTGTGATATGCATGATTTAGCTTCAACAGTATGCGAAACAAACGAGTTAGCTTCAAATCCATGCGAAACGCATGATTTAGCATCTAATAAATGCGAAGTAGAAGGCTGATCTTCGAATCCATCCGAAGCAAATGGTTTGGCTTCAAATACTTGTGATACACTTGATTTAGCTTCAACAGAATGCGAAACAAACGAGTTAGCTTCAAATCCATGCGAAACACATGATTTAGCTTCAAATCAATGCGAAGTGGAAGGCTTATCTTCGAATCCATGCGAAACGAATAGTTTAGCTTCAAATACTTTTGATATACATGATTCAGCTTCAACTGCATGCTAAACAAACGAGTTAGCTTCAAATCCATGCGAAACACGTGATTTAGATTAAAATCAATGCGAAGTAGAAGGGTTACCTTCGAATCCATGCGAAACAAATGGTTTAGCCGCAAATACTTGTGATATACATGATTCAGCTTCAACTGCATGCGAAACAAACGAGTCAGCTTCAAATCCATGCGGAACACATGATTTAGCTTCAAATCAATGCGAAGTGGAAGGCTTATCTTCGAATCCATGCGAAACGAATAGTTTAGCTTCAAATACTTTTGATATACATGATTCAGCTTCAACTGCCTGCGAAACAAACGAGTTAGCTTCAAATCCATGCGAAACACAAGAATTAGCATCAAGTCAACGCGGAGTTGTTGGCTTAGCTTCAAATCCATGCAAAACGAATGATTTAGCTTCACATACTTGAAAATATAAGTGATATGGCTTCAAATGCTGGCGAAACAAACGAGTTAGCTTCAAACCCATGCGAAACACATGATTTAGCATCTAATGAATGCGAAGTAGAAGGATGATCTTCGAATCCATGCGAAGCAAATGGTTTAGCTTCAAATACTTGTGATATACATGATTTAGTTTCAACAGCATGCGAAACAAACGAGTTAGATTCAAATCCATGCGAAACACATGATTTAGCTTCAAATCAATGCGAAGTAGAAGGGTTACCTTCGAATCCATGCGCAACAAATGGTTTAGCCTCAAATACTTGTGATATACATGACTTAGCTTCAACAGCATGCGAAACAAACGAGTTAGCTTCAAATCCATGCGAAACACATGATTTAGCTTCAAATCAATGCGAAGTAGGAGGCTTATCTTCGAATCCATGCGAAACAAATGGTTTAGCTTCAAATACTTGTGATATACATGATTTAGCTTCAACAGCATGCGAAACAAACGAGTTAGCTTCAAATACATGCGAAACACATGATTTAGATTAAAATCAATGCGAAGTAGAAGGGTTACCTTCGAATCCATGCGAAACAAATGGTTTAGCCGCAAATACTTGTGATATACATGATTCAGCTTCAACTGCATGCGAAACAAACGAGTCAGCTTCAAATCCATGCGGAACACATGATTTAGCTTCAAATCAATGCGAAGTTGATGGCTTAGCTTCAAATCCATGCGAAACGAATGATTTAGCTTCACATACTTGAAAATATAAGTGATATGGCTTCAAATGCAGGCGAAACAAACGAGTTAGCTTCAAACCCATGCGAAACACATTATTTAGCACCTAATGAATGCGAAGTAGAAGGATGATCTTCGAATCCATGCGAAGCAAATGGTTTAGCTTCAAATACTTGTGATATACATGATTTAGCTTCAACAGCATGCGAAACAAACGAGTTAGCTTCAAATCCATGCGAAACACATGATTTAGCTTCAAATCAATGCGAATTAGAAGGGTTATCATCGAATCCATGCGAAACATATGATATAGCTTCAAATACTTGTGATATACATGATTTAGCTTCAACAACATGCTAAACAAACGAGTTAGCTTCAAGTCCAAACGAAAAACATGATTTAGTATCAAGTCAACGCGAAGTAGGAGGCTTATCTTCGAATCCATGCGAAACAAATGGTTTAGCTTCAAATGCATGCGAAACACATGATTTAGATTAAAATCAATGCGAAGTAGAAGGGTTACCTTCGAATCCATGCGAAACAAATGGTTTAGCCGCAAATACTTGTGATATACATGACTTAGCTTTAACAGCATGCGAAACAAACGAGGTAGCTTCAAATCCATGCGAACACATGATTTAGCTTCAAATCAATGCGAAGTAGAAGGGTTACCTTCGAATCCATGCGAAACAAATGGTTTAGCCGCAAATACTTGTGATATACATGATTCAGCTTCAACTACATGCGAAACAAACGAGTCAGCTTCAAATCCATGCGGAACACATGATTTAGCTTCAAATCAATGCGAATCAGAAGGGTTATCATCGAATCCAAGCGAAACATATGATATAGCTTCAAATACTTGTGATATACATGATTTAGCTTCAACAACATGCTAAACAAACGAGTTAGCTTCAAGTCCAAACGAAAAACATGATTTAGTATCAAGTCAACGCGAAGTAGATGGCTTTGCTTCAAATCCATGCGAAACGAATGATTTAGCTTCACATACTTGTTAATATAAGTGATTCAGCTTCAACTGCATGCGAAACAAACGAGTCAGCATCAAATCCATGCGGAACACATGATTTAGCTTCAAATCAATGCGAAGTGGAAAGCTTATCTTCGAATCCATGCGAAACAAATGGTTTAGCTTCAAATACTTGTGATACACTTGATTTAGCTTCAACAGAATGCGAAACAAACGAGGTAGCTTCAAGTAAATGCGAACACATGATTTAGCTTCAAATCAATGTGAGGTAGGAGGCTTATCTTCGAATCCATGCGAAACAAATGGTTTAGCTTCAAATACTTGCGATATACATGACTTAGCTTCAACAGCATGCGAAACAAACGAGTTATCTTCAAATCCATGCGAAACACATGATTTAGCTTCAAATCAATGCGAATTAGAAGGGTTATCTTCAAATCCATGCGAAACATATGATATAGCTGCAAATACTTGTGATATACATGATTTAGCTTCAACAACATGCTAAACAAACGAGTTAGCTTCAAGTCCAAATGAAAAACATGATTTAGTATCAAGTCAACGCGAGGTAGGAGGCTTATCTTCGAATCCATGCGAAACAAATGGTTTAGCTTCAAATACTTGTGATATACATGATTTAGCTTCAACAGCATGCGAAACTAACCAGTTAGCTTCAAATCCATGCGAAACACATGATTTAGATTAAAATCAATGCGAAGTAGAAGGGTTACCTTCGAATCCATGCGAAACAAATGGTTTAGCCGCAAATACTTGTGATATACATGATTCAGCTTCAACTGCATGCGAGACAAACGAGTCAGCTTCAAATCCATGCGGAACACATGATTTAGCTTCAAATCAATGCGAAGTGGAAGGCTTATCTTCGAATCCATGCGAAACGAATAGTTTAGCTTCAAATACTTTTGATGTACATGATTCAGCTTCAACTGCCTGCGAAACAAACGAGTTAGCTTCAAATCCATGCGAAACACATGAATTAGATTCAAGTCAACGCGAAGTTGATGGCTTAGCTTCAAATCCATGCAAAACGAATGATTTAGCTTCACATACTTGAAAATATAAGTGATATGGCTTCAAATGCAGGCGAAAGAAACGAGTTAGCTTCAAACCCATGCGAAACACATGATTTAGCATCTAATCAATGCGAAGTAGAAGGCTGATCTTCGAATCCATGCGAAGCAAATGGTTTAGCTTCAAATACTTGTGATATACATGATTTACTTTCAACAGCATGCGAAACAAACGAGTTAGATTCAAATCCATGCGAAACACATGATTTAGCTTCAAATCAATGCGAATTAGAAGGGTTATCTTCGAATCCATGCGAAACATATGATATAGCTTCAAATACTTTTGATGTACATGATTCAGCTTCAACTGCCTGCGAAACAAACGAGTTAGCTTCAAATCCATGCGAAACACATGAATAAGCATCAAGTCAACACGAAGTTGATGGCTTAGCTTCAAATCCATGCAAAACGAATGATTTAGCTTCACATACTTGAAAATATAAGTGATATGGCTTCAAATGCAGGCGAAACAAACGAGTTAGCTTCAAACCCATGCGAAACACATGATTTAGCATCTAATCAATGCGAAGTAGAAGGATGATCTTCGAATCCATGCGAAGCAAATGGTTTAGCTTCAAATACTTGTGATATACATGATTTAGTTTCAACAGCATGCGAATCAAACGAGTTAGATTCAAATCCATGCGAGACACATGATTTAGCTTCAAATCAATGCGAAGTAGAAGGGTTACCTTCGAATCCGTGCGAAACAAATGGTTTAGCCGCAAATACTTGTGATATACATGACTTAGCTTTAACAGCATGCGAAACAAACGAGGTAGCTTCAAATCCATGCGAACATATGATTTAGCATCTAATCAATGCGAAGTAGAAGGCTCATCTTCGAATCCATGCGAAGCAAATGGTTTAGCTTCAAATACTTGTGATATACATGTCTTAGCTTCAACAGCATGCGAAACAAACGAGTTAGCTTCAAATCCATGCGAAACACATGATTTAGCTTCAAATCAATGCCAATTAGAAGGGTTATCTTCGAATCCATGCGAAACATATGATATAGCTTCAAATACTTGTGATATACATTATTTAGCTTCAACTGCAGGCGAAAAAAACGAGTTAGCTTCAAATCCAAGCGAAACACGTGATTTAGATTCAAATCAATGCGAAGTAGAAGACTGATCTTTGAATCCATGGGAAGCAAATGGTTTAGCTTCAAATACTTGTGTTATACTTGATTTAGCTTCATCAGCATGCGAAACAAACGATTAGCTTCAAATCCATGCGTAACATAAGATTTAACTTCAAATCAAGGCGAAGTAGAAGGCTGATCTTCGAATCCACGCGAAACAAATGGATTAGCTTCAAATACTTGTGATATACATGATTTAGCTTCAACAGCATGCGAAACAAACGTGTTAGCTTCAAATGCATGCGGAACACATGATTTAGCTTCAAATCAATTCGAAGTAGAAGGGTTATCTTCGAATCCATGCGAAACAAATGGTTTAGCTTCAAATACTTGCTTGATGCATGATTTAGCTTCAATTGCATGCGAAACAAACGAGTTAGCTTGAAAACCAAGCGAAACACATGATTTAGCTTCAAATCAATGCGAAGTAGAAGGCTTATTTTGAAATCCATGCGAATCAAATGGTCTAGCTTCAAACAATTGTGATTTACATGATTTAGCTTCAACTGCATGCGAAACAAACGAGATAGCTTTAAATCCATGCGAAACAGATGATTTAGATTAAAATCAATGCGAAGTAGAAAGCTTATTTTGAAATCCTTGCGAATCAAATGGTTTAGCTTCAAATCGTTGTGATATACATGATTTAGCTTCAACTGCATGCGATACAACGAGTTAGATTCAAATCCATGCGAAACGCATGATTTAGGTGTAAATCAATACGAGGTAGATGGCTGATCTTCGAATCCTTGCGAAACAAATGGTTTAGCTTCAAATACTTGTTTGATACATTATTTAGCTTCAGTTACATGCGAAACAAACGAGTTAGCTTCAAATCCATGCGAAACACATGATTTAGCTTCTTATCATTGCGAAGTAGAAGGCTGATCTTCGATTCCTTGCGAAACAAATGGTTTAGCTTCAAATACTTGTGATATAAATGATTTAGATTCAACTACATGCGAAACAAACGAGTAAGCTTCAACTCCATGCGAAACACATGATTTAGCTTCAAATCAATGCGAAGTAGAAGGCTTGTCTTCAAATCCATGCGAAACAAGTGGTTCAGCTTCAAATACTTGTGATGTGCATGATTTAGCTTCAAATGCATGCGAAACAAACGAGTTAGCTTCAAATCCATGCGAAACACATGATTTAGATTAAAATCAATGCGAAGTAAGAAGGCTAATCGTCGAATCCATGCGAAACAAATGGTTTAACTTCAAATACTTGTGATATACATGATTTAGCTTCAACAGCATGCGAAACAAACGAGATAGCTTTAAATCCATGCGAAACAGATGATTTAGACGTGTTAGCTTCAAGTGCATGGGGAACACATGATTTAGCTTCAAATCAATGCGAAGTAGAAGGCTTATCTTCAAATCCATGCGAAACATGTGGTTCAGCTTCAAATACTTGTGATGTGCATGATTTAGCTTCAACTGCATGCGACACAAACGAGTTAGTTTCAAATCCAAGCGAAACACATGATTTAGCTTCAAATCAATTCGAAGTAGAAGGGTTATCTTCGAATCTATGCGAAACAAATGGTTTAGCTTCAAATACTTGCGTGATGCATGATTTAGCTTCAATTGCATGCGAAACAAACGAGTTAGCTTGAAAACCAAGCGAAACACATGATTTAGCTTCAAATCAATGCGAAGTAGAAGGCTTATTTTGAAATCCATGCGAATCAAATGGTTTAGCTTCAAACAATTGTGATTTACATGATTTAGCTTCAACTGCATGCGAAACAAACGAGATAGCTTTAAATCCATGCGAAACAGATGATTTAGATTAAAATCAATGCGAAGTAGAAAGCTTATTTTGAAATCCTTGCGAATCAAATGGTTTAGCTTCAAATCGTTGTGATATACATGATTTAGCTTCAACTGCATGCGATACAACGAGTTAGATTCAAATCCATGCGAAACGCATGATTTAGGTGTAAATCAATACGAGGTAGATGGCTGATCTTCGAATCCTTGCGAAACAAATGGTTTAGCTTCAAATACTTGTTTGATACATTATTTAGCTTTAGTTACATGCGAAACAAACGAGTTAGCTTCCAATCCATGCGAAACACATGATTTAGCTTCTTATCATTGCGAAGTAGAAGGCTGATCTTCGATTCCTTGCGAAACAAATGGTTTAGCTTCAAATACTTGTGATATACATGAATAAGCTTCAACAGCATGCAAAACTAGCGAGTTAGCTTCAAATCTATCCGAAACATATGATTTAGCTTGAAATCAATGCGATTTAGAAGGTTTATCTTCGAATCCATGCAACACAAATGGTTTAGATTCAAATACCTGTGATATACATGATTTATCTTCAACTGCATGCGAAACAAACGAGATAGCTTTAAATCCATGCGAAACACCTGATTTAGCATTAAATCAATGCGAAGTAGGTGGTTTATATTCAAATCCATGCGAAACAAATCGTTTAGCATCAAATAATTGTGATACACATGATTTAGCTTCAATTGCATGCGAAACAAACGAGTTAGCTTGAAATCCAAGCGAAACACATGATTTAGCTTCAAATCAATGCGAAGTAGAAGGCTTATCTTCAAATCCATGCGAAACAAGTGGTTCAGCTTCAAATACTTGTGATGTGCATGATTTAGCTTCAAATGCAAGCAAAACGAACGAGTTAGCTTCAAATCCATGCGAAACACATGATTTTGCTTCTTATCAATGCGAAGTAGAAGGCTGATCTTCGAATCCTTGCGAAACAAATGGTTTAGCTTCAAACACCTGTGATATACATGATTTAGCTTCAACCGTATGCGAAACAAACGAGTTAGCTTCAAATCCATGCGAAACACATGATTTAGCTCCAAATTAATGCGAAGTAGAAGGCTTAGCTTCAAATCCATGGGAATGAAATGGTTTAGCATCAAATACTTGTGATGTACATGATTTGACTTCAACTGCATTACGAAACAAACTTGTTAGTTTCGAATCCAAGCGAAACACATGATTTAGCTTCAAATCAATGCGAAGTAGAAGGCTTATTTTGAAATCCATGCGAATCAAATGGTTTAGCTTCAAACAATTGTGATTTACATGATTTAGCTTCAACTGCATTGCGAAACAAACTAGTTAGTTTCAAATCCAAGCGAAACACATGATTTAGTTTCAAATCAATGCGAAGTAGAAGGCTTATCTTCAAATCCATTCGAATCAAATGGTTTAGCTTGAAATACCTGTGATATACATGATTTATCTTCAACTGCATGCGAAACAAACGAGATAGCTTTAAATCCATGCGAAACACCTGATTTAGCATTAAATCAATGCGAAGTAGGTGGTTTATATTCAAATCCATGCGAAACAAATCGTTTAGCTTCAATACTTGTGATATACATGATTTAACTTCAACTGCATGTGAAATAAACGAGTTAGCTTAAAATCCAAGCGAAACACATTATTTAGCTTCAAATCAATGCGAAGTAGAAGGCTGAGCTAAAAACCCATGAGAATCAAATGGTTTAGCTTCAAATACTTGTGATATACATGATTTAGATTCAACTACATGCGAAACAAACGAGTAAGCTTCAACTCCATGCGAAACACATGATTTAGCTTCAAATCAATGCGAAGTAGAAGGATTGTCTTCAAATCCATGCGAAACAAGTGGTTCAGCTTCAAATACTTGTGATGTGCATGATTTAGCTTCAAATGCATGCGAAACAAACGAGTTAGCTTCAAATCCATGCGAAACACATGATTTAGCTTCAAATCAATGCGTAGCAGAAGGCTGATCTTCGAATCCATGCGAAACAAGTGGTTCAGCTTCAAATACTTGTGATATACATGATTTAGCTTCAAATGCAAGCGAAACGAACGAGTTAGCTTCAAATCCATGCGAAACACATGATTTAGCTTCTTATCAATGCCAAGTAGAAGGCTGATCTTCGAATCCTTGAGAAGCAAATGGTTTACCTTCAAATACTTGTGATATACATGATTTAGATTCAACAGCCTGCAAAACTAACGAGTTAGCTTCAAAGGCATGCGAAACACATGATTTAGCTTCAAATCAATGCGAAGTAGAAGGCTTATCTTCAAATCCATGCGAAACAAATGGTTTAGCTTCAAATACTTGTTTGATACATGATTTAGCTTCAATTGCATGCGAATCAAACGAGCTAGCTTGAAATCCAAGCGAAACACATGATTCAGCTTCAAATCAATGCGAAGTGGCAGGCTTATCTTCAAATCCATGCGAATCAAATGGTTGAGCTTCAAATACTTGGGATATACATGATTCAGCTTCAACTGCATGCGTAACAAACGAGTTAGCTTCAAATCTATGCGAAACACATGATTTAGACTTCAAATTCATACCAAACACTATGGTTTAACGTGATATTCGTGCGAAACAAATGGTTCAGCTTCAAATCCTTTTCATATACATGATTTAGCTTCAACTGCATGTGAAACGAACGTGTTAGCATCAAAAACAAGAGAAACACATGACTCAGTTTCAAATAAAAGCGAAGTAGATGGCACAGCATCAAATCCATGCGAAGTAAATGGTTTAGCTTCAAATACTTGGTTGATACATGATCTAGCTTCAATTGCATGCGAAACAAACTAGTTAGCTTGAAATCCAAGCGAAACACCTGATTCAGCTTCAAATCAATGCGAAGTGGAAGGCTTATCTTCAAATCCATGCGAATCAAATGGTTGAGCTTCAAATACTTGGGATATACATGATTCAGCTTCAACTGCATGCGTAACAAACGAGTTAGCTTCAAATCTATGCGAAACACATGATTTAGCTTCAAATTCATACCAAACACATGGTTTAACGTGATATTCGTGCGAAACAAATGGTTCAGCTTCAAATCCTTTTCATATACATGATTTAGCTTCAACTGCATGTGAAACGAACGTGTTAGCATCAAAAACAAGAGAAACACATGACTCAGTTTCAAATAAAAGCGAAGTAGATGGCAAAGCATCAAATCCATGCGAAGTAAATGGTTTAGCTTCAAATACTTGGTTGATACATGATCTAGCTTCAATTGCATGCGAAACAAACTAGTTAGTTTCAAATCCAAGAGAAACACATGATTTAGCTTAAATCAATGCGAAGTAGAAGGCTTAGCTTCAAATCCATGCGAATCAAATGGTTTAGCTTCAGATTCTTGCGATATACATGAGTTAGATTCAACAGCATGCGAAACAAACGTGTTAGCTTCAACTCCATGCGCAATACATGATTTAGCTTCAAATCAATGCGAAGTAGAAGGCTTATCTTCGAATTCCATGCGAAACAAATGGTGTAGCTTCACATACCTGTGATATACACGATTTAACATCAAATACAGGCGAAGAAAACGAGTTAGCTTCAAATCCATGCGAAATACATGATTTAGCTTCAAATTCATTCGAACACGTGGTTTAGCTTAATACTCATTGCGAAACAATGGTTCAGCTTCAAATACTTATGATATACATGATTTAGCTTCAACTGCATGTGAAACAAACGTGTTAGCTTCGAATTCAAGTGAAACACAGGATTCAGCTTCACTTCAAGGCGAAGTAGAAGGCTGATCTTCGAATTCTTGCGAATCAATTGGTTTAGCTTCAAATACTTGTGATATACATGATTTAGCTTCAACTACATGCGAAACAATCGAGTTAGCTTCAACTCCATGCGAAACACATAACTTAGCTTCTAATCAATGCGAAGTAGAAGGCTTATCTTCAAATCCTTGCGAACAAGTGGTTCAGCTTCAAATACTTGTGATGTGCATGATTTAGCTTCAACTGCAAGCAAAACGAACGAGTTAGCTTCAAATCCATGCGAAACGTATGATTTAGCTTCTTATCAATGCGAAGTAGAAGGCTGATCTTCGAATCCTTGCGAAACAAATGGTTTAGCTTCAAATACTTGTGATATACATGAATAAGCTTCAACAGCATGCAAAACTAGCGAGTTAGCTTCAAATCCATGCGAGACACATGATTTAGCTTGAAATCAATGCGATTTAGAAGGCTTATATTCGAATCCATGCGAACAAATGGTTTAGCTTCAAATACCTGTGATATACATGATTTATCTTCAACTGCATGCGAAACAAACGAGATAGCTTTAAATCCATGCGAAACAGATGATTTAGATTAAAATCAATGCGAAGTAGAAGGCTTATTTTGAATCCATGCGAATCAAATGGTTTGGCTTCAAATAATTGTGATATACATGATTTAGCTTCAACTGCATTACGAAACAAACTAGTTAGTTTCAAATCATGCGAAACACATCTTTTAGCTTCAAATCAATGCGAAGAAGAAGGCTTAGCTTCAAATCCATGCGAATCAAATGGTTTAGCTTCAAATACTTGTGATGTGCATGATTTAGCTTCAATTGCAAGCGAAACAAACGAGATAGCTTTAAATCCATGCGAAACAGATGATTTAGATAAAATCAATGCGAAGTAGAAGACTTATTTTGAAATCCATGCGAATCAAATGGTTTAGCTTCAAATAATTGTGATGTGCATGATTTAGCTTCAAATGCAAGCGAAACGAACGAGTTAGCTTCAAATCCATGCGAACACATGATTTAGCTTCTTATCATTGCGAAGTAGAAGGCTGGTCTTCGAATCCTTGCGAAACAAATGGTTTAGCTTCAAATACTTGTGATATACATGATTTAGCTTCAACTGCATGCGAAACAAACGAGATAGCTTTAAATCCATGCGAAACAGATGATTTAGATTAAAATCAATGCGAAGTAGAAGGCTTATTTTGAAATCCATGCGAATCAAATGGTTTAGCTTCAAATAATTGTGATATACATGATTTAGCTTCAACTGCATGCGAAACAACGAGATAGCTTTAAATCCATGTGAAACATATGATTTAGATTAAAATCAATGCGAAGTAGAAGCTGATCTTCGAATCCATGCGAATCAAATGGTTAGCTTCAAATAATTGTGATATACATGATTTAGCCTCAACAGCATGCAAAACTAACGAGTTAGCTTCAAATCCATGCGAAACACATGATTTAGCTTCTTATCAATGCGAAGTAGTAGGCTTATCTTCAAATCCATGCGAATCAAATGGTTTAGCTTGAAATACCTGTGATATACATGATTTATCTTCAACTGCATGCGAAACAAACGAGATAGCTTTAAATCCATGTGAAACAGATGATTTAGATTAAAATCAATGCGAAGTAGAAGGGCTGATCTTCGAATCCATGCGAATCAAATGGTTTAGCTTCAAGTAATTGTGATATACATGATTTAGCTTCAACTGCATGCGAAACAAACGAGTTAGCATTAAATCCATGCGAAACAGATGATTTAGATTAAAATCAATGCGAAGTAGAAGGCTTATTTGAAATCCATGCGAATCAAATGGTTTAGCTTCAAATAATTGTGATATACATGATTTAGCTTCAACTGCATTGCGAAACAAACTAGTTAGTTTCTAATCCAAGCGAAATACATGATTTAGCTTCAAATAAATGCGAAGTAGAAGGCTTATCTTCAAATCCATGCGAAACAAGTGGTTCAGCTTCAAATACTTGTGATGTGCATGATTTAGCTTCAAATGCAAGCGGAACGAACGAGTTAGCTTCAAAGCCATGCGAAACACATGATTTAGCTTCAAATCAATGCGAAGTAGAAGGCTTATGTTCAAATCCATGCGAAACAAATGGTTTAGCTTCAAATACTTGTTTGATACATGATTTAGCTTCAATTGCATGCGAATCAAACGAGTTAGCTTGAAATCCAAGCGAAACACATGATTCAGCTTCAAATCAATGCGAAGTAGGAGGCTTATCTTCAAATCCATGCGAATCAAATGGTTGAGCTTCAAATACTTGGGATATACATGATTCAGCTTCAACTGCATGCGTAACAAACGAGTTAGCTTCAAATCTATGCGAAACACATGATTTAGCTTCAAATTCATTCCAAACACATGGTTTAACGTGATATTCGTGCGAAACAAATGGTTCAGCTTCAAATCCTTTTCATATACATGATTTAGCTTCAACTGCATGTGAAACGAACGTGTTAGCATCAAAAACAAGAGAACAACATGACTCAGTTTCAAATAAAAGCGAAGTAGATGGCATAGCATCAAATCCATGCGAAGTAAATGGTTTAGCTTCAAATACTTGTTTGATATACATGATTTAGATTCAACAGCATGCGAAACAATCGAGTTAGCTTCAACTCCATGCGCAATACATGATGTAGCTTCAAATCAATGCGAAGTAGAAGCCTTATCTTCGAATTCCATGCGAAACAAATGGTGTAGCTTCAAATACCTGTGATATACATGATTTAACATCAAATGCAGGCGAAGAAAACGAGTTAGCTTCAAATCCATGCGAAACACATGATTTAACTTCAAATCAATGCGAAGTAGAAGGCTTATCTTCAAATCCATGCGAAACAAGTGGTTTAGCTTCAAATACTTGTGATGTGCATGATTTAGCTTCAAATGCAGGCGAAACAAACGAGTTAGCTTAAAAAACTTTCGAAACACATGATTTAGCATCAAATCAATCCGGAGCAGAAGGCTGAGCGTCAAATCCATGCGAAACGAATGGTTTAGCTTCAAATACTTGCGAATATCACTGATATAGCTTCAAATGCATGCGAAACAAACGAGTTAGCTTTAAATCCATGCAAAAGACATGATTTACCTTCAAATCAATGCGAAGTAGAAGGCTTAGTTTGAAATCCATGCGTATCAAGTTCTTTAGCTTCAAATACTTATTATATACACGATTTAGCTTCAACTGCTTGGGAAGCAAACGAGTTAACTTCAAATCCATTCAAATCACATGATTTAGCTTCAAATCGATGCGAAACTCATGATTTAGCTTCAAATCAATGCGAAGTAGAAGGCTGATCTTCGAATCCATGCAAATCAAATGGTTTAGCTTCAAATACTTGTGATATGCGTGATTTTCCTTCAACTGTATGCAAAACGAACGAGTTAGCTTCACATCCAAGCGAAACGCATGATTTAGATTCAAATCAATGCGAAGTAGAAGGCTTAGCTTCAAATCCAGCGAAACGAATGGTTTAGCTTCATACACTTGTGATATACGTGATTTACATTCAACAGCAAGAGAAACAAACGAGTTAGCTTCAAATCCAAGCGACACACATGATTTAGATTCAAATCAATGCGAAGTAGAAGGCTTAGCTTCAAATCCAACGAAACGAATGATTTAGCTTCAAATACTTGCGAATATCACTGACATAGCTACAAATGCAGGTGAAACAAACGAGTTAGCTTTAAATCCATGCAAAAGACAGGATTTACCTTCAAATCAATGCGAAGTAGAAGGCTTGGTTTGAAATCCATGCGAATAAAGTTCTTTAGCTTCAAATACTTATGGTATACATGATTTAGCTTCAACTTCATGCGAAACAAACGACTTAGCTTCAACTCCTAGCGATATACATGATTTAGCTTCAAATCAATGCGAAGTAGAAGGCTTATCTTCGAATCCATGCGAAACAAATGGTTTAGCTTCAATTATATGTGATATACATGATTTAGCTTCAAATGCATGCGAAACAAACGAGTTAGCTTCAAATCCATTCAAAACACATGATTTAACTTCAAATTCATTCGAAAGACATGGTTTAGCGTACTATTCATGGGAATCAAATGGTTCAAATGCAAATACTTGTGATATACATCATATAGCTTCAAATGCAGGCGAAACAAACGAGTCATCTTCAAATCCATGCGAAACAAATGATTTAGCTTCAATTCAATGCGAAGTAGAAGGCTTATCTTCGAATCCATGCGAAACACATGATTTAACTTCCAATCAATGTGAAGTAGAAGGCTTAGCTTCAAATGTATGTGAAACAAATGTTTCTGCTTCAAATACTTGTGATATACATGATTTAGATTCAACTTCATGCAAAACCAACGAGTTAGCTTCAAAGCCATGCGAAACACATGATTTAGCATCACATAAACGCGAAGTAGGATGTTGATCTTCGAATCCATGCGACACAAATGGCTCAGGCTCAAATACTTGTGTTATACTTGATTTAGCTTCAACTGCATGCGAAACAAACAAGTTAGCTTCAAATCCAAGCGAAGCACATGATTTAGCTTCAAATCAATGCGAAGTAGAAGGATTATCTTCGTATCCATGCAAAAGAATTTAGCTTCAAACAATTGTGATATACATGATTTAGCTTCAACTGCATGCGAAACAAACGAGCTAGCCTCAAATCCATGCGAAACACGTGATTTAGCATCAAGTCAAAGCGAAGATGAAGAATTAGCGTCAAATCCATGCGAAACGAACGATTTAGCTTCACATACTTGTGAATAGAAGTGATATAGCTTGAAATGCAGGCGAAACAAACGAGTTAGCTTCAAATCTATGCGAAACACATGGTTTAGCTTCAAATCAATGCGAAGTAGAAGGCTTAGCTTCAAATGCAAGCGAAACAAATTATTTAGCTTCAAATCAATGCGAAGTAGAAGGCGTAGCTTTAAGTCCATGCGAATCAAACTGTTTAGATTCAAATACTTGTGATATACTTGATTTAGATTCAAGTGCGTGCGAAACAAACGAGTTAGCTTCAAATCCATGCGAAACACATGATTTAGCTTCAAATCAATGCGAAGTAGAAGGCTGATCTCCGAATCCACACGAAACAGATTGGTTGGCTTCAAATGCTTGTAATATACATGATTTAGGTTCAACTGCATGCGAAACAAACGAGATAGCTTTAAATCCATGTGAAACAGATGATTTAGATTAAAATCAATGCGAAGTAGAAGGCTGATCTTCGAATCCATGCGAATCAAATGGTTTAGCTTCAAATAATTGTGATATACATGATTTAGCTTCAACTGCATGCGAAACAAACGAGTTAGCATTAAATCCATGCGAAACAGATGATTTAGATTAAAATCAATGCGAAGTAGAAGGCTTATTTTGAAATCCATGCGAATCAAATGGTTTAGCTTCAAATAATTGTGATATACATGATTTAGCTTCAACTGCATTGCGAAACAAACTAGTTAGTTTCTAATCCAAGCGAAATACATGATTTAGCTTCAAATAAATGCGAAGTAGAAGGCTTATCTTCAAGTCCATGCGAAACAAGTGGTTCAGCTTCAAATAGTTGTGGTATACATGATTTAGCTTCAAATGCAAGCGAAACGAACGAGTTAGCTTCAAATCCATGCGAAACACATGATTTAGCTTCTTATCAATGCCAAGTAGATGGCTGATCTTCGAATCCTTGAGAAGCAAATGGTTTACCTTCAAATACTTGTGATATACATGATTTAGCTTCAACAACCTGCAAAACTAACGAGTTACCTTCAAAGCCATGCGAAACACATGATTTAGCTTCAAATCAATGCGAAGTAGAAGGCTTATCTTCGAATCCATGCGAAACAAATGGTTTAGCTTCAATTATATGTGATATACATGATTTAGCTTCAAATACATGCGAATCAAACGAGTTAGCTTCAAATCCATTCAAAACACATGATTTAGCTTCAAATTCATTCGAAAGACATGGTTTAGCGTACTATTCATGGGAATCAAATGGTTCAGATGCAAATACTTGTGATATACATCATATAGCTTCAAATGCAGGCGAAACAAACGAGTCATCTTCAAATCCATGCGAAACAAATGATTTAGCTTCAATTCAATGCGAAGTAGAAGGCTTATCTTCGAATCCATGCGAAACACATGATTTAACTTCCAATCAATGTGAAGTAGAAGGCTTAGCTTCAAATGTATGTGAAACAAATGGTTCAGCTTCAAATACTTGTGATATACATGATTTAGATTCAACTTCATGCAAAACCAACGAGTTAGCTTCAAATCCAAGCGAAACACATGATTTAGAATCAAATCAATGCGAAGTAGAAGGCTTAGTTTGAAATCCATGCGAATCAAGTTCTTTAGCTTCAAATACTTATGATATACATGATTTAGCTTCAACTGCATGCGAAACAAACAAGTTAGCTTGAAATCCAAGCGAAACACATGATTTAGATTCAAATTCATGCGAAACACATGGTTTAGCTTAATATTCATGCGAAACAAATGCTTCAGCTTCAAATACTAGTGATATAGATGATTTAGATTCATCTGCATGCGAAACAAACGACTTAGCTTCAAATCCATGCGAACCACATGATTTAGCTTCAAATAAACGCGAAGTAGGATGCTGATCTTCGAATCCATGCGAATCAAATGGCTCAGGCTCAAATACATGTGTTATACTTGATTTAGCTTCAACTGCAGGCGAAACAAACTGGTTAGCTTCAAATCCAAGCGAAACAAATTATTTAGCTTCAAATCAATGCGAAGTAGAAGGCTTAGCAGCAAACCCATGCGAAACAAATGGTTTAGTTCAAATAGTTGTGATATACATGATTTAGCTTCAACTGCATGCGAAACCAACCAGTTAGCTTGAAATACAAGCGAAACACATGATTTCGCTTCAAATCAATTCGAAGCAGAAGGCTTAGCTTCAAATCCATGCGAAACGATCGTTTAGCTTCAAATACTTGCAACTATATGTGATATAGCTTCAAATGCAGGCGACACAAACGTGTTATCTTCAAATCCATGCGAAACACATGATTTAGTATCAAATCAATGCGAAGCAAATGGATTAAATTCAAATCCATGCGAAATGAATGGTTTAGCTTCAAATACTTGGGATATACATGATTTAGATTCAACTGCATGCGAAACAAACGAGTTAGCTTCAAATCCTAGCGAATCACATGATTTAACTTCAAATAAGTGCGAAGTAGAAGGCTTAGCTTCAAATCCATGCGAAACATATAATTTAACTACAAATCAATTCGAAGTAGAAGGGTTATCTTCGAATCCATGCGAAACAAATGGTTTAGCTTCAAATACTTGTGATATACATGATTTAGCTTCAACAGAATGGGAAACAAACGTGATAGCTTCAAATGCATGCGAAACACATGATTTAGCTTCAAATCAATTCGAAGTAGAAGGCTTATCTTCAAATCCATGCGAAACAAGTGGTTCAGCTTCAAATACTTGTGATGTGCATGATTTAGTTTCAAATGCATGCGAAACAAAGGAGTTAGCTTGAAATCCAGGCGAAACACATGTTTAGCTTCAAATATTTGTGATATACAGGATTACGCTTCAAATGCATGCGACACGAGTTAGCTTCAAATCCAAGCGAAGCACATGATTTAGCTTCAAATCAATGCGGAGTAGGAAGTTTAGCTTCAAATCCAAGTGAAAGACATGATTTAGCTCCAAATCAATGCGAAGTGGAAGGCTTAGCTTCAAATCCGTGCGAAACACGTGATTTATCTTCGAGTCAATGCGAAGTAGAAGTCTTATTTTGAAATCCGTGCGAATCAAATGGTTTAGCTTCAAATACTTGTGATATACATGATTTAGCTTCAACAGCATGCGAAACAAACGAGTTAGATTCAAATCCATGCGAAACACATGATTTAGCTTCAAATGAATGCGAAGTAGAAGGGTTATCTTCGAATCCATGCGAAACAAATGGTTTAGCTTCATACACCTGTGATATACATGATTTAGCTTCAACTACATGCGAAACAAACGAGTTAGCTTCAAATCCATGCGAAACATATGATTTAACTTCAAATCAATGCGAAGTAAAAAACTGCTCTTCGAATCCACAAGCAACATATGGTTTAGCTCCAAATACTTGTAATATACATGATTTAGCTTCAACATCATGCGAAACAAACGTGTTAGCTTCAAATCCATGCGAATCATATGATTTAACTTCATATCAATGCGAAGTAAAAGGCTGCTCTTCGAATCCATGCGAAACAAATGGTTTAGCTTCATACACCTGTGATATACATGATTTGGCTTCAACTGCATGCGAAACTAACAAGTTAGCTTCAAATCCATGCGAAATATATGATTTAACTTCAAATCAATG
Organism: Megalopta genalis; assembly: GCF_051020955.1. NCBI lineage: Eukaryota > Metazoa > Arthropoda > Insecta > Hymenoptera > Halictidae > Megalopta > Megalopta genalis. Next base: position 32,846 of record NW_027476677.1, on the reverse strand, counting down.
CGAAGTAGAAGGCTGCTCTTCGAATCCACACGAAACAGATGGTTTAGCTTCAAATACTTGTAATAAACATGATTTAGCTTCAACATCATGCGAAACATACGTGTTAGCATAAAATCCAAGAGAAACGCATGATTTATTTTCAAATCAATGCGAAGTAGAAGGCTTAGCTTCAAATCCATGCAAAACAAATGGTTTAGCTTCAAATACTTGTGGTATACATGATTTAAATTCAACAGCACGCGAAACAAACGAGTTAGAATCAAATCCATGCGAAACACATGATTTCGCATAAAATCAACGCGAAGTAGAAGGCTTAGTATCAAATCCATGCGAAATAAATGAGTTACATTCAAATACTTGTGATATAAATGAAATAGCTTGAAATGCATGCGAAACAAACGAGTTAGATTCAAATCCATGCGAAACACATGATTTAGCTTCAAATCATTGCGAAGTAGAAAGGTTATCTTCGAATCCATGCGAAACAAATGGTTTAGCTTCAAATACTTGTGATATACATGATTTAGCTTAAACAGCATGCGAAACAAACGAGTTAGCTTCAAATCCATGCGAAACATATGATTTAACTTCAAATCAATGCGAAGTAAAAGGCTGCTCATCGAATCCACACGAAACATATGGTTTAGCATCAAATACTTGTAATATACATGATTCAGCTTCAACATCATGCGAAACAAACGTGTTAGCTTCAAATCCATGCGAAACATATGATTTAACTTCACATCAATGCGGAGTAAAAGGCTGCTCTTCGAATCCACACGAAACAGATGGTTTAGCTTCAAATACTTGTGATATACATGGTATAGCTTCAACTGCATGCGAAACAAACGAGTTAGATTCAAATCCAAGCGAAACACATGATTTAGCTTCAAATCAATGCGAAGTAGAGGGGCTTATCTTCAAATTCATGCGAAACAAATGGTTTAGCTTCAAATACTTGTTTTATACATGATTTAGCTTCAACTGCATGCGAAACAAACGAGTTAGCTTCAAATCCATGCGAAACACATGATTTAGCTTCAAATCAATGCGAAGTAGAAGGCTTATTTTGAAATCCATGCGAATCAAATGGTTTAGCATCAAATAATTTGTGATATACATGATTTAGCTTCAACTGCATTGCGAAACAAACTAGTTAGTTTCAAATCCAAGCGAAACACATGATTTAGCTTCAAATCAATGCGAAGTAGAAGGCTTAGATTCAAATCCATGCGAATCAAATGGTTTAGCTTCTAATACTTTTGATATGTATGATTTAGCTTCAAATCCATGTGAATCAAATGGTTTAGCTTCAAATACTTGTGATGTGCATGATTTAGCTTCAAATGCAAGCGAAACGAACGAGTTAGCTTCAAATCCATGCGAAACACATGATTTAGCTTCAAATACTTGTTTGATACATGATTTAGCTTCAATTGCATGCGAAACAAACGAGTTAGCTTGAAATCCAGGCGAAACACATGTTTAGCTTCAAATATTTGTGATATACAGGATTACGCTTGAAATGCATGCGACACGAGTTAGCATCAAATCCAAGCGAAGCACATGATTTAGCCTCTTATCAATGCGAAGTAGAAGGCTGATCTTCAAATCCTTGCGAAACAAATTGTTTAGCTTCAAATAGTAGTGATATACATGATTTAGCTTCAACTGCATTGCGAAACAAACTAGTTAGTTTCAAACTCAAGCGAAACGCCTGATTTAGCTTCAAATCAATGCGAAGTAGAAGGCTTATCTTCAAATCCATGCGAAACAAGTGGTTCAGCTTCAAATACTTGTGATGTGCATGATTTAATTTCAAATGCAAGCGAAACGAACGAGTTAGCTTCAAATCCATGCGAAACACATGATTTAGCCTCTTATCAATGCGAAGTAGAAGGCTGATCTCCGAATCCTTGCGAAACAAATTGTTTAGCTTCAAATATTTGTGATATACATGATTTAGCTTCAACTGCATTGCGAAACAAACTAGTTAGTTTCAAATTCAAGCGAAACACATGATTTAGCTTCAAATCAATGCGAAGTAGAAGGCTTATCTTCAAATCCATGCGAAACAAGTGGTTTAGTCCAAATATTTGTGATATACATGATTTAGATTCAACTGCATGCGAAACCAAACAGTTAGCTGCAAATACAAGCGAAACACATGATTTCGCTTCAAATGAATGCGAAGCAGAAGGCTTAGCTTGAAATCCAGCGAAACGAATGATTTAGCTTCAAACACTTGCGGATATCACTGATATAGCTTGAAATGCAGGTGAAACAAACGAGTTAGCTTTAAATCCATGCAAAAGACATGATTTACCTACAAATCTATGCGAAGTAGAAGGCTTAGTTTGAAATCCATGCGATTAAAGTTCTTTAGCTTCAAATACTTATGATATACATGATTCAGCTTCAACTGCATGCGAAACAAAGACTTAGCTTCAAATCCATGCGAAACACATGATTTAGCTTCAAATAAACGCGAATTAGGAGGCTGATCTTCGAATCCATGCGAAACAAATGATTTAGCTTCAATTATATGTGATATACATGATTTAGCTTCAAATCCATTCAAAACACATGATTTAGCATCCAATCAATGTGAAGTATAAGGCTGATCTCCGATCCACACGAAACAGATTGTTTAGATTCAAATATTTGTAATATACATGATTTAGGTTCAACAGCATGCGAAACAAACGTGTTAGCTTCAAATCCATTTGAAACACATGATTTAGCTTCAATTCGATGCGAAGTAGATGGCTTATCTTCGAATCCATGCGAAACAAATGGTTTAGCTTCAATTATATGTGATATACATGATTTAGCTTCAAACGCATGCGAAACAAACGAGTTAGCTTCAAATCCATGCGAAACACATGACGTAGCATCAAATCAATGCGAAGTAGAAGGCTTATTTTGAAATCCATGCGAATCAAGTTCTTTAGCTTCAAACACTTGTGATATACATGATTTACATTCAACAGCAAGAGAAACAAACGAGTTAGCTTCAAATCCATGCGAAACACATGATTTAGCATCGAATCAATGCGAAGTAGATGGCATATCTTCGAATCCATTCGAAACAAATTGTTTAGCTTCAATTAATATGTGATATACATGATTTAGCTTCAAATGCATGCGAAACAAACGAGGTATCTTCAAATCCATGCGAAACACATGATTTAGTATCAAATCAATGCGACGCAGAAGGCTTAGCGTCAAATCCATGCGAAACGAATGGTTTAGCTTCAATTATATGTGATATACATGATTTAGCTTCAAATGCAAGCGAAACAAACGAGTTACCTTCAAATCCATTCAAAACACATGATTTAGCTTCAAATTCATTCGAAAGACATGGTTTAGCGTACTTTTCATGGGAATCAAATGGTTCAGATTCAAATACTTGTGATATACATGATATAGCTTCAAATGCAGGCGAAACAAACGAGTCAGCTTCAAATCGATGCGAAACACATGCTTTAGCTTCAAATGAATGCGAAGTAGAAGGCTGATCTTCGAATCCATGCGAATCAAATGGTTTAGCATCAAATACTTGTGATATGCGTGATTTTGCTTCAACTGCATGCGAAACCAACGAGTTAGCTTCAAATCCAAGCGACACACATGATTTAGATTCAAATCAATACGAAGTAGAAGGCTTAGCTTCAAATCCAGCGAAACGAATGATTTAGCTTCAAATGCTTGCGAATAACTCTGATATAGCTTCAAATGCAGGCGAAACAAACGAGTTAGTTTTAAATCCATGCAAGAGATATGATTTACCTTCAAATCAATGCGAATTAGGAGGCTGATCTTCGAATCCATGCAAAACAAATGGCTCAGGCTCAAATACTTGTGTTATACATGATTTAGCTTCAACGGTATGCGAAACAAACGAGTTAGCTTCAAATCCTAGCGATAGACATGATTTAGCTTCAAATCAGTGCGAAGTAGAAGGCTTATCTTCAAATCCATGCGAAACAAATGGTTTAGCTTCAATTATATGTGATATACATGATTTAGCTTCAAATGCATGCGAAACAAACGAGTTAGCTTCAAATCCATGCGAAACACATGATTTAGCTTCAAATTCATTCGAAAGACATAGTTCAGCGTACTATTAATGGGAATCAAATGGTTCAGATTCAAATACTTGTGATATGCATGATATAGCTTCAGATGCAGTCGAAACAATCGAGTCAGCTTTAAATCCATGCAAAAGACATGATTTACCTTCAAATCAATGCGAAGTAGAAGGCTTACCTTCGAATCCACTCGAAACAGATGGTTTAGCTACAATTATATGTGATATACATGATTTAGCTTCAAATGCATGCGAAACAAACGAGTTAGCTTCAAATCCATGCGAAACACATGACTTAGCATCAAATCAATGCGAAGTAGAAGGCTTAGTTTGAAATCCATGCGAATCAAGTTCTTTAGCTTCAAACACTTGTGATATACATGATTTACATTCAACAGCAAGAGAAACAAACGAGTTAGCTACAAATCCATGCGAAACACATGATTTAGCATCGAATCAATGCGAAGTAGAAGGCTTATCTTCGAATCCATTCGAAACAAATTGTTTAGCTTCAATTAATATGTGATATACATGATTTAGCTTCAAATGCATGCGAAACAAACGAGGTATCTTCAAATCCATGCGAAACACATGATTTAGTATCAAATCAATGCGACGCAGAAGGCTTAGCGTCAAATCCATGCGAAACGAATGGTTTAGCTTCAATTATATGTGATATACATGATTTAGCTTCAAATGCAAGCGAAACAAACGAGTTACCTTCAAATCCATTCAAAACACATGATTTAGCTTCAAATTCATTCGAAAGACATGGTTTAGCGTACTTTTCATGGGAATCAAATGGTTCAGATTCAAATACTTGTGATATACATGATATAGCTTCAAATGCAGGCGAAACAAACGAGTCAGCTTCAAATCGATGCGAAACACATGCTTTAGCTTCAAATGAATGCGAAGTAGAAGGCTGATCTTCGAATCCATGCGAATCAAATGGTTTAGCATCAAATACTTGTGATATGCGTGATTTTGCTTCAACTGCATGCGAAACCAACGAGTTAGCTTCAAATCCAAGCGACACACATGATTTAGATTCAAATCAATACGAAGTAGAAGGCTTAGCTTCAAATCCAGCGAAACGAATGATTTAGCTTCAAATGCTTGCGAATATCTCTGATATAGCTTCAAATGCAGGCGAAACAAACGAGTTAGTTTTAAATCCATGCAAGAGATATGATTTACCTTCAAATCAATGCGAATTAGGAGGCTGATCTTCGAATCCATGCAAAACAAATGGCTCAGGCTCAAATACTTGTGTTATACATGATTTAGCTTCAACGGTATGCGAAACAAACGAGTTAGCTTCAAATCCTAGCGATAGACATGATTTAGCTTCAAATCAATGCGAAGTAGAAGGCTTATCTTCAAATCCATGCGAAACAAATGGTTTAGCTTCAATTATATGTGATATACATGATTTAGCTTCAAATGCATGCGAAACAAACGAGTTAGCTTCAAATCCATGCGAAACACATGATTTAGCTTCAAATGAATGCGAAGTAGAAGGCTGATCTTCGAATCCATGCGAAACAAATGGTTTAGTTTCAAACAATTGCGATATACATGATTTACATTCAACAGTAAGAGAAACAAAGGGGTTAGATTCAAATACAAGCGAAACACATTATTCAGCTTCAAATCAATGCGAAGTAGAAGTCTTAGTTTCAAATCAATCCGAAACATATGCATCAGCTTCAAATACTTGTGATATACGTGATTTAGCTTCAACTGCATGCAAAACCAACGAATTAGCTTCAAATCCAAGCGAAACACATGATTTAGCATCAAGTCAACGCGAAGATGAAGGCACAGCTTCAAATACATGCGAAACAAATGGTTTAGCTTCAAACATTTGTAATATACATAATTTAGCTTCAACAGCATGCGAAACAAACGTGTTAGCTTCAAATCCAAGCGAAACAAATTATTTAGCTTCAAATCAATGCGAAGTAGAAGGCTTAGCTTCAAATCCATGCGAATCAAATGGTTTAGCTTCAAATACTTGTGATATGCATGATATAGCTTCAGATGCAGTCGAAACAAACGAGTCAGCTTTAAATCCATGCAAAAGACATGATTTACCTTCAAATCAATGCGAAGTAGAAGGCTTACCTTCGAATCCACTCGAAACAGATGGTTTAGCTACAATTATATGTGATATACATGATTTAGCTTCAAATGCATGCAAAACAAACGAGTTAGCTTCAAATCCATGCGAAACACATGACTTAGCATCAAATCAATGCGAAGTAGAAGGCTTAGTTTGAAATCCATGCGAACCAAGTTCTTTAGCTTCAAACACTTGTGATATACATGATTTACATTCAACAGCAAGAGAAACAAACGAGTTAGCTTCAAATCCATGCGAAACACATGATTTAGCATCGAATCAATGCGAAGTAGAAGGCTTATCTTCGAATCCATTCGAAACAAATTGTTTAGCTTCAATTAATATGTGATATACATGATTTAGCTTCAAATGCATGCGAAACAAACGAGGTATCTTCAAATCCATGCGAAACACATGATTTAGTATCAAATCAATGCGAAGCAGAAGGCTTAGCGTCAAATCCATGCGAAACGAATGGTTTAGCTTCAATTATATGTGATATACATGATTTAGCTTCAAATGCATGCGAAACAAACGAGTTAGCATCAAATCCATTCAAAACACATGATATAGCTTCAAATTCAAACGAAAGACATGGTTTAGCTTACTATTCATGGGAATCAAATGGTTCAGATTCAAATACTTGTGATATACATGATATAGCTTCAAATGCAGGCGAAATAAACGAGTCAGCTTCAAATCGATGCGAAACACATGCTTTAGCTTCAAATGAATGCGAAGTAGAAGGCTGATCTTCGAATCCATGCGAATCAAATGGTTTAGCATCAAATACTTGTGATATGCGTGATTTTGCTTCAACTGCATGCGAAACCAACGAGTTAGCTTCAAATCCAAGCGACACACATGATTTAGATTCAAATCAATACGAAGTAGAAGGCTCAGCTTCAAATCCAGCGAAACGAATGATTTAGCTTCAAATGCTTGCGAATATCTCTGATATAGCTTCAAATGCAGGCGAAACAAACGAGTTAGTTTTAAATCCATGCAAAAGATATGATTTACCTTCAAATCAATGCGAATTAGGAGGCTGATCTTCGAATCCATGCGAAACAAATGGCTCAGGCTCAAATACTTGTGTTATACATGATTTAGCTTCAACGGTATGCGAAACAAACGTGTTAGCTTCAAATCCAAGCGAAACAAATTATTTAGCTTCAAATCAATGCGAAGTAGAAGGCTTAGATTCAAATCCATGCGAATCAAATGGTTTAGCTTCAAATACTTGTGATATACATGATTTAGCTTCAACTGCATGCGAAAGAAACGAGGTAGCTTCAAACCCAACCGAAAAACATGATAGAGCATCAAGTCAACGCGAAGTTGAAGGCTCAGCTTCAAATCCATTGCGAAACAAATGGTTTAGCTTCAAATACTTGTGATATACATGATTTAGATTCAACTGCATTCGAAACAAACGAGTTAGCTTCAAATACAAGCGAAACACATGATTCAGCTTCAAATCAATGAGAAGTAGAAGACAGAACTTCGGATCCATGCGAACAAATGGTTTAGCTTCAAACACTTGTAATATACATGATTTAGCTTCGACAGCATGCGAAACAAACGAGTTAGCTTCAAATCCATGCGAAACACATGATTTAGCTTCAAATCAATGCGAAGTAGAAGGCTTAGCTTCAAATCCGTGCGAATCAAAAGTTTCAGCTTCAAATACTTGTGATATTCATGATTTAGCTTCAACTGCATGCGAAAAAACGAGTTCTCTTCAAATCCAAGCGAATCACATGATTTAGATTCAAATCAATACGAAGTAGAAGGCTTAGCTTCAAATCCAGCGAAACGAATGATTTAGCTTCAAATGCTTGCGAATATCTCTGATATAGCTTCAAATGCAGGTGAAACAAACGAGTTAGTTTTAAATCCATGCAAAAGATATGATTTACCTTCAAATCAATGCGAAGTAGGAGGCTGATCTTCGAATCCATGCGAAACAAATGGCTCAGGCTCAAATACTTGTGTTATACATGATTTAGATTCAACGGTATGCGAAACAAACGAGTTAGCTTCAAATCCTAGCGATAGACATGATTTAGCTTCAAATCAATGCGAAGTAGAAGGCTTATCTTCAAATCCATGCGAAACACATGATTTAGTATCAAATCAATGCGAAGCAGAAGGCTTGGCGTCAAATCCATGCGAAACGAATGGTTTAGCTTCAATTATATGTGATATACATGATTTAGCTTCAAATGCAAGCGAAACAAACGAGTTAGCTTCAAATCCATTCAAAACACATGATTTAGCTTCAAATTCATTCGAAAGACATGGTTTAGCGTACTATTCATGGGAATCAAATGGTTCAGATACAAATACTTGTGATATACATGATATAGCTTCAAATGTAGGCGAAACAAACGAGTCAGCTTCAAATCGATGCGAAACACATGCTTTAGCTTCAAATGAATGCGAAGTAGAAGGCTGATCTTCGAATCCATGCGAATCAAATGGTTTAGCATCAAATACTTGTGATATGCGTGATTTTGCTTCAACTGCATGCGAAACCAACGAGTTAGCTTCAAATCCAAGCGACACACATGATTTAGATTCAAATCAATACGAAGTAGAAGGCTTAGCTTCAAATCCAGCGAAACGAATGATTTAGCTTCAAATGCTTGCGAATATATCTGATATAGCTTCAAATGCAGGTGAAACAAACGAGTTAGTTTTAAATCCATGCAAAAGATATGATTTACCTTCAAATCAATGCGAATTAGGAGGCTGATCTTCGAATGCATGCGAAACAAATGGCTCAGGCTCTAATACTTGTGTTATACATGATTTAGCTTCAACGGTATGCGAAACAAACGAGTTAGCTTCAAATCCTAGCGATAGACATGATTTAGCTTCAAATCAATGCGAAGTAGAAGGCTTATCTTCAAATCCATGCGAAACAAATGGTTTAGCTTCAATTATATGTGATATACATGATTTAGCTTCAAATGCATGCGAAACAAACGAGTTAGCTTCAAATCCATGCGAAACACATGATTTAGCTTCAAATTCATTCGAAAGACATAGTTCAGCGTACTATTAATGGGAATCAAATGGTTCAGATTCAAATACTTGTGATATGCATGATATAACTTCAAATGCAGTCGAAACAAACCAGTCAGCTTTAAATCCACGCAAAGACATGATTTACCTGCAAATCAATGCGAAGTAGAAGGCTTACCTTCGAATCCACTCGAAACAGATGGTTTAGCTACAATTATATGTGATATACATGATTTAGCTTCAAATGCATGCGAAACAAACGAGTTAGATTCAAATCCATGCGAAACACATGAGTTAGCATCAAATCAATGCGAAGTAGAAGGCTTAGTTTGAAATCCATGCGAATCAAGTTCTTTAGCTTCAAACACTTGTGATATACATGATTTACATTCAACAGCAAGAGAAACAAACGAGTTAGCTACAAATCCATGCGAAACACATGATTTAGCATCGAATCAATGCGAAGTAGAAGGCTTATCTTCGAATCCATTCGAAACAAATTGTTTAGCTTCAATTAATATGTGATATACATGATTTAGCTTCAAATGCATGCGAAACAAACGAGGTATCTTCAAATCCATGCGAAACACATGATTTAGTATCAAATCAATGCGAAGCAGAAGGCTTAGCGTCAAATCCATGCGAAACGAATGGTTTAGCTTCAATTATATGTGATATACATGATTTAGCTTCAAATGCAAGCGAAACAAACGAGTTAGCTTCAAATCCATTCAAAACACATGATTTAGCTTCAAATTCATTCGAAAGACATGGTTTAGCGTACTATTCATGGGAATCAAATGGTTCAGATTCAAATACTTGTGATATACATGATATAGCTTCAAATGCAGGCGAAATAAACGAGTCAGCTTCAAATCGATGCGAAACACATGCTTTAGCTTCAAATGAATGCGAAGTAGAAGGCTGATCTTCGAATCCATGCGAATCAAATGGTTTAGCATCAAATACTTGTGATATGCGTGATTTTGCTTCAACTGCATGCGAAACCAACGAGTTAGCTTCAAATCCAAGCGACACACATGATTTAGATTCAAATCAATACGAAGTAGAAGGCTCAGCTTCAAATCCAGCGAAACGAATGATTTAGCTTCAAATGCTTGCGAATATCTCTGATATAGCTTCAAATGCAGGCGAAACAAACGAGTTAGTTTTAAATCCATGCAAAAGATATGATTTACCTTCAAATCAATGCGAATTAGGAGGCTGATCTTCGAATCCATGCGAAACAAATGGCTCAGGCTCAAATACTTGTGTTATACATGATTTAGCTTCAACGGTATGCGAAACAAACGAGTTAGCTTCAAATCCTAGCGATAGACATGATTTAGCTTCAAATCAATGCGAAGTAGAAGGCTTATCTTCAAATGCATGCGAAACAAATGGTTTAGCTTCAATTATATGTGATATACATGATTTAGCTTCAAATGCATGCGAAACAAACGAGTTAGCTTCAAATCCATGCGAAACACATGACTCAGCATCAAATCAATGCGAAGTAGAAGGCTTAGTTTGAAATCCATGCGAATCAAGTTCTTTAGCTTCAAACACTTGTGATATACATGATTTACATTCAACAGCAAGAGAAACAAACGAGTTAGCTTCAAATCCATGCGAAACACATGATTTAGCATCGAATCAATGCGAAGTAGAAGGCTTATCTTCGAATCCATTCGAAACAAATTGTTTAGCTTCAATTAATATGTGATATACATGATTTAGCTTCAAATGCATGCGAAACAAACGAGGTATCTTCAAATCCATGCGAAACACATGATTTAGTATCAAATCAATGCGAAGCAGAAGGCTTAGCGTCAAATCCATGCGAAACGAATGGTTTAGCTTCAATTATATGTGATATACATGATTTAGATTCAAATGCATGCGAAACAAACGAGTTAGCTTCAAATCCATTCAAAACACATGATTTAGCTTCAAATTCATTCGAAAGACATGGTTTAGCGTACTATTCATGGGAATAAAATGGTTCAGATTCAAATACTTGTGATATACATGATATAGCTTCAAATGCAGGCGAAACAAACGAGTCAGCTTCAAATCGATGCGAAACACACGCTTTAGCTTCAAATGAATGCGAAGTAGAAGGCTGATCTTCGAATCCATGCGAAACGAATGGTTTAGCTTCAAATACTTGCGAATATAAGTGATATAGCTTCAAATGCAAGCGACACAAACGAGTTAGCTTCAAATCCATGCGAAACACATGATTTAAATTCCAATCAATGTGAAGTAGAAGGCTTAGCTTCAAATGTATGTGAAACAAATGGTTCAGCTTCAAGTACTTGTGATATACATGATTTAGATTCAACTTCATGCAAAACCAACGAGTTAGCTTCAAATCCATGCGAAACACATGATTTAGCTTCAAATTCATTTGAAAGACATAGTTCAGCGTACTATTAATGGGAATCAAATGGTTCAGATTCAAATACTTGTGATATGCATGATATAGCTTCAGATGCAGTCGAAACAAACGAGTCAGCTTTAAATCCATGCAAAAGACATGATTTACCTTCAAATCAATGCGAAGTAGAAGGCTTACCTTCGAATCCACTCGAAACAGATGGTTTAGCTACAATTATATGTGATATACATGATTTAGCTTCAAATGCATGCGAAACAAACGAGTTAGCTTCAAATCCATGCGAAACACATGACTTAGCATCAAATCAATGCGAAGTAGAAGGCTTAGTTTGAAATCCATGCGAATCAAGTTCTTTAGCTTCAAACACTTGTGATATACATGATTTACATTCAACAGCAAGAGAAACAAACGAGTTAGCTTCAAATCCATGCGAAACACATGATTTAGCATCGAATCAATGCGAAGTAGAAGGCTTATCTTCGAATCCATTCGAAACAAATTGATTAGCTTCAATTAATATGTGATATACATGATTTAGCTTCAAATGCATGCGAAACAAACGAGGTATCTTCAAATCCATGCGAAACACATGATTTAGTATCAAATCAATGCGAAGCAGAAGGCTTAGCGTCAAATCCATGCGAAACGAATGGTTTAGCTTCAATTGTATGTGATATACATGATTTAGATTCAAATGCATGCGAAACAAACGAGTTAGCATCAAATCCATTCAAAACACATGATTTAGCTTCAAATTCATTCGAAATACATAGTTTGGCGTACTATTCACTGGAATCAAATGGTTCAGATTCAAATACTTGTGATATACATGATATAGCTTCAAATGCAGGCGAAACAAACGAGTCAGCTTCAAATCCATGCGAAACACATGATTTAGCTTCAAATGAATGCGAAGTAGAAGGCTGATCTTCAAATCCATGCGAAACAAATGGTTTAGCTTCAAATACTTGTGACATACTTGATTTAGATTCAACAGCAAGCGAAACAAACGAGTTGGCTTCAAATCCATGCGAAACACATGATTTAGCTTCAAATCAATGCGAAGTAGAAGGCTTAGCTTCAAATCCGTGCGAATCAAAAGTTTCAGCTTCAAATACTTGTGATATTCATGATTTAGCTTCAACTGCATGCGAAAAAACGAGTTCTCTTCAAATCCAAGCGAATCACATGATTTAGATTCAAATCAATACGAAGTAGAAGGCTTAGCTTCAAATCCAGCGAAACGATTGATTTAGCTTCAAATGCTTGCGAATATCTCTGATATAGCTTCAAATGCAGGTGAAACAAACGAGTTAGTTTTAAATCCATGCAAAAGATATGATTTACCTTCAAATCAATGCGAAGTAGGAGGCTGATCTTCGAATCCATGCGAAACAAATGGCTCAGGCTCAAATACTTGTGTTATACATGATTTAGCTTCAACGGTATGCGAAACAAACGAGTTAGCTTCAAATCCTAGCGATAGACATGATTTAGCTTCAAATCAATGCGAAGTAGAAGGCTTATCTTCAAATCCATGCGAAACAAATGGTTTCGCTTCAATTATATGTGATATACATGATTTAGCTTCAAATGCATGCGAAGCAAACGAGTTAGCTTCAAATGCATGCGAAACAAACGAGTTAGCATCAAATCCATTCAAAACACATGATTTAGCTTCAAATTCATTCGAAAGACATAGTTTGGCGTACTATTCATTGGAATCAAATGGTTCAGATTCAAATACTTGTGATATACATGATATAGCTTGAAATGCAGGCGAAACAAACGAGTCAGATTCAAATCGATGCGAAACAGATGATTTAGCATCAAATGAATGCGAAGTAGAAGGCTGATCTTCAAATCCATGCGAAACAAATGGTTTAGCTTCAAATACTTGTGACATACTTGATTTAGCTTCAACAGCAAGCGGAACAAACGAGTTAGCTTCAAATCCATGCGAAACACATGACTTAGCATCAAATCAATGCGAAGTAGAAGGCTTAGTTTCAAATCCAGCGAAACGAATGATTTAGCTTCAAATACTTGCGAATATCACTGATATAGTTTCAAATGCAGGTGAAATAAACGAGTTAGCTTTAAATCCATGCAAAAGACATGATTTACCTTCAAATCAATGCGAATTAGGAGGCTGATCTTCGAATCCATGCGAAACAAATGGCTCAGGCTCAAATACTTGTGTTATACATGATTTACCTTCAACAGTATGCGAAACAAACGAGTTAGCTTCAAATCCTAGCGATAGACATGATTTAGCTTCAAATCAATGCGAAGTAGAAGGCTTATCTTCGAATCCATGCGAAACAAATGGTTTAGCTTCAATTCTATGTGATATACATGAGTTAGCTTCAAGTGCAGACGAAACAAACGAGTCAGCATCAAATCCATGCGAAACACATGATTTAGCTTCAAATGAATGCGAAGTAGAAGGCTGATCTTCGAATCCATGCGAAACAAATGGTTTAGTTTCAAACACTTGCGATATACATGATTTACATTCAACAGCAAGAGAAACAAAGGGGTTAGCTCCAAATACAAGCGAAACACATGATTCAGCTTCAAATCAATGCGAAGTAGAAGTCTTAGTTTCAAATCAATCCGAAACAAATGCATCAGCTTCAAATACTTGTGATATACGTGATTTAGCTTCAACTGCAGGCGAAACAAACGAGTCAGCTTTAAATCCATGCAAAAGACATGATTTACCTTCAAATCAATGCGAAGTAGGTGGCTTAGCATCAAATCCATGCGAAACGAATGGTTTAGCTTCAATTATATGTGATATACATGATTTAGCTTCAAATGCATGCGAAACAAACGAGTCAGCTTCAAATCCATGCGAAACACATGACTTTGCATCAAATCAATGCGACGTAGAAGGCTTACCTTCGAATCCATGCAAAACAAATGGTTTAGCTTCAATTATATGTGATATACATGATTTAGCTTCAACTGCATGCGAAACAAACGAGTTAGCTTCAAATCCATTCAAAACACATGATTTAGCTTCAAATTCATTCGAAAGACATAGTTTAGCGTACAATTCATGGGAATCAAATGGTTCAGATTCAAATACTTGTGATATACATGATATAGCTTCAAATGCAGGCGAAACAAACGAGTCAGCTTCAAATCCATGCGAAACACATGATTTAGCTTCAAATGAATGCGAAGTAGAAGGCTGATCTTCGAATCCATGCGAAACAAATGGTTTAGCTTCAAATACTTGTGACATACTTGATTTAGCTTCAAATATATGCGAAACAAACTAGTTAGCTTCAAATCCATGCGATAGACATGATTTAGCTTCAAATCAATGCGAAGTAGAAGGTTTATCTTCGAATCCATTCGAAACAAATTGTTTAGCTTCAATTAATATGTGATATACATGATTTAGATTCAAATGCATGCGAAACAAACGAGTTAGCTTCAAATCCATTCAAAACACATGATTTAGCTTCAAATTCATTCGAAAGACATGGTTTAGCGTACTATTCATGGGAATAAAATGGTTCAGATTCAAATACTTGTGATATACATGATATAGCTTCAAATGCAGGCGAAACAGACGAGTCAGCTTCAAATCGATGCGAAACACACGTTTTAGCTTCAAATGAATGCGAAGTAGAAGGCTGATCTTCGAATCCATGCGAAACGAATGGTTTAGCTTCAAATACTTGCGAATATAAGTGATATAGCTTCAAATGCAAGCGACACAAACGAGTTAGCTCCAAATCCATGCGAAACACATGATTTAAATTCCAATCACTGTGAAGTAGAAGGCTTAGCTTCAAATGTATGTGAAACAAATGGTTCAGCTTCAAATACTTGTGATATACATGATTTAGATTCAACTTCATGCAAAACCAACGAGTTAGCTTCAAATCCATGCGAAACACATGATTTAGCTTCAAATTCATTCGAAAGACATAGTTCAGCGTACTATTAATGGGAATCAAATGGTTCAGATTCAAATACTTGTGATATGCATGATATAGCTTCAGATGCAGTCGAAACAAACGAGTCAGCTTTAAATCCATGCAAAAGACATGATTTACCTTCAAATCAATGCGAAGTAGAAGGCTTACCTTCGAATCCACTCGAAACAGATGGTTTTGCTACAATTATATGTGATATACATGATTTAGCTTCAAATGCATGCGAAACAAACGAGTTAGCTTCAAATCCATGCGAAACACATGACTTAGCATCAAATCAATGCGAAGTAGAAGGCTTAGTTTGAAATCCATGCGAATCAAGTTCTTTAGCTTCAAACACTTGTGATATACATGATTTACATTCAACAGCAAGAGAAACAAACGAGTTAGCTTCAAATCCATGCGAAACACATGATTTAGCATCGAATCAATGCGAAGTAGAAGGCTTATCTTCGAATCCATTCGAAACAAATTGTTTAGCTTCAATTAATATGTGATATACATGATTTAGCTTCAAATGCATGCGAAACAAACGAGGTATCTTCAAATCCATGCGAAACACATGATTTAGTATCAAATCAATGCGAAGCAGAAGGCTTAGCGTCAAATCCATGCGAAACGAATGGTTTAGCTTCAATTATATGTGATATACATGATTTAGATTCAAATGCATGCGAAACAAACGAGTTAGCATCAAATCCATTCAAAACACATGATTTAGCTTCAAATTCATTCGAAAGACATAGTTTGGCGTACTATTCATTGGAATCAAATGGTTCAGATTCAAATACTTGTGATATACATGATATAGCTTGAAATGCAGGCGAAACAAACGAGTCAGCTTCAAATCGATGCGAAACAGATGATTTAGCATCAAATGAATGCGAAGTAGAAGGCTGATCTTCAAATCCATGCGAAACAAATGGTTTAGCTTCAAATACTTGTGACATACTTGATTTAGCTTCAACAGCAAGCGGAACAAACGAGTTAGCTTCAAATGCACGCGAAACACATGACTTAGCATCAAATCAATGCGAAGTAGAAGGCTTAGTTTCAAATCCAGCGAAACGAATGATTTAGCTTCAAATACTTGCGAATATAAGTGATATAGCTTCAAATGCAGGCGAAACAAACGAGTTAGCTTTAAATCCATGCAAAAGACATGATTTACCTTCAAATCAATGCGAAGTAGAAGGCTTAGCTTCAAATGTATGTGAAACAAATGGTTTAGCTTCAAATACTTGTGATATACATGATTTAGATTCAACTTCATGCAAAACCAACGAGTTAGCTTCAAATCCAAGCGAAACACATGATTTAGAATCAAATCAATGCGAAGTAGAAGACTTAGCTTCAAATCCAGCGAAACGAATCATTTAGCTTCAAATACTTGCGAATATCACTGATATAGCTTCAAATGCAGGTGAAATAAACGAGTTAGCTTTAAATCCATGCAAAAGACATGATTTACCTTAAAATCAATGCGAATTAGGAGGCTGATCTTCGAATCCATGCGAAACAAATGGCTCAGGCTCAAATACTTGTGTTATACATGACTTACCTTCAACAGTATGCGAAACAAACGAGTTAGCTTCAAATCCTAGCGATAGACATGATTTAGCTTCAAATCAATGCGAAGTAGAAGGCTTATCTTCGAATCCATGCGAAACAAATGGTTTAGCTTCAATTCTATGTGATATACATGATTTAGCTTCAAATGCATGCGAAACAAACGAGTTAGCTTCAAATCCATTCATAACACATGATATAGCTTCAAATTCAATCGAAAGACATGGTTTAGCTTACTATTCATGGGAATCAAATGGTTCAGATTCAAATAATTGTGATATACATGATATAGCTTCAAATGCAGGCGAAACAAACGAGTCAGCTTCAAATCCATGCGAAACACATGACTTAGCATCAAATCAATGCGAAGTAGAAGGCTTAGTTTGAAATCCATGCGACTCAAGTTCTTTAGCTTCAAACACTTGTGATATACATGATTTACATTCAACAGCAAGAGAAACAAACGAGTTAGCTTCAAATCCATGCGAAACACATGACTTAGCATCGAATCAATGCGAAGTAGAAGGCTTATCTTCGAATCCATTCGAAACAAATTGTTTAGCTTCAATTAATATGTGATATACATGATTTAGCTTCAAATGCATGCGAAACAAACGAGGTATCTTCAAATCCATGCGAAACACATGATTTAGTATCAAATCAATGCGAAGCAGAAGGCTTAGCGTCAAATCCATGCGAAACGAATGGTTTAGCTTCAATTATATGTGATATACATGACTTAGATTCAAATGCATGCGAAACAAACGAGTTAGCTTCAAATCCATTCAAAACACATGATTTAGCTTCAAATTCATTCGAAAGACATGGTTTAGCGTACTATTCATGGGAATAAAATGGTTCAGATTCAAATACTTGTGATATACATGATATAGCTTCAAATGCAGGCGAAACAGACGAGTCAGCTTCAAATCGATGCGAAACACACGCTTTAGCTTCAAATGAATGCGAAGTAGAAGGCTGATCTTCGAATCCATGCGAAACGAATGGTTTAGCTTCAAATACTTGCGAATATAAGTGATATAGCTTCAAATGCAAGCGACACAAACGAGTTAGCTTCAAATCCATGCGAAACACATGATTTAAATTCCAATCAATGTGAAGTAGAAGGCTTAGCTTCAAATGTATGTGAAACAAATGGTTCAGCTTCAAATACTTGTGATATACATGATTTAGATTCAACTTCATGCAAAACCAACGAGTTAGCTTCAAATCCATGCGAAACACATGATTTAGCTTCAAATTCATTCGAAAGACATAGTTCAGCGTACTATTAATGGGAATCAAATGGTTCAGATTCAAATACTTGTGATATGCATGATATAGCTTCAGATGCAGTCGAAACAAACGAGTCAGCTTTAAATCCATGCAAAAGACATGATTTACCTTCAAATCAATGCGAAGTAGAAGGCTTACCTTCGAATCCACTCGAAACAGATGGTGTAGCTACAATTATATGTGATATACATGATTTAGCTTCAAATGCATGCGAAACAAACGAGTTAGCTTCAAATCCATGCGAAACACATGACTTAGCATCAAATCAATGCGAAGTAGAAGGCTTAGTTTGAAATCCATGCGAATCAAGTTCTTTAGCTTCAAACACTTGTGATATACATGATTTACATTCAACAGCAAGAGAAACAAACGAGTTAGCTTCAAATCCATGCGAAACACATGATTTAGCATCGAATCAATGCGAAGTAGAAGGCTTATCTTCGCATCCATTCGAAACAAATTGTTTAGCTTCAATTAATATGTGATATACATGATTTAGCTTCAAATGCATGCGAAACAAACGAGGTATCTTCAAATCCATGCGAAACACATGATTTAGTATCAAATCAATGCGAAGCAGAAGGCTTAGCGTCAAATCCATGCGAAACGAATGGTTTAGCTTCAATTATATGTGATATACATGATTTAGATTCAAATGCATGCGAAACAAACGAGTTAGCATCAAATCCATTCAAAACACATGATTTAGCTTCAAATTCATTCGAAAGACATAGTTTGGCGTACTATTCATTGGAATCAAATGGTTCAGATTCAAATACTTGTGATATACATGATATAGCTTGAAATGCAGGCGAAACAAACGAGTCAGCTTCAAATCGATGCGAAACAGATGATTTAGCATCAAATGAATGCGAAGTAGAAGGCTGATCTTCAAATCCATGCGAAACAAATGGTTTAGCTTCAAATACTTGTGACATACTTGATTTAGCTTCAACAGCAAGCGGAACAAACGAGTTAGCTTCAAATCCATGCGAAACACATGACTTAGCATCAAATCAATGCGAAGTAGAAGGCTTAGTTTCAAATCCAGCGAAACGAATGATTTAGCTTCAAATACTTGCGAATATAAGTGATATAGCTTCAAATGCAGGCGAAACAAACGAGTTAGCTTTAAATCCATGCAAAAGACATGATTTACCTTCAAATCAATGCGAAGTAGAAGGCTTAGCTTCAAATGTATGTGAAACAAATGGTTTAGCTTCAAATACTTGTGATATACATGATTTAGATTCAACTTCATGCAAAACCAACGAGTTAGCTTCAAATCCAAGCGAAACACATGATTTAGAATCAAATCAATGCGAAGTAGAAGACTTAGCTTCAAATCCAGCGAAACGAATCATTTAGCTTCAAATACTTGCGAATATCACTGATATAGCTTCAAATGCAGGTGAAATAAACGAGTTAGCTTTAAATCCATGCAAAAGACATGATTTACCTTAAAATCAATGCGAATTAGGAGGCTGATCTTCGAATCCATGCGAAACAAATGGCTCAGGCTCAAATACTTGTGTTATACATGATTTACCTTCAACAGTATGCGAAACAAACGAGTTAGCTTCAAATCCTAGCGATAGACATGATTTAGCTTCAAATCAATGCGAAGTAGAAGGCTTATCTTCGAATCCATGCGAAACAAATGGTTTAGCTTCAATTCTATGTGATATACATGATTTAGCTTCAAATGCATGCGAAACAAACGAGTTAGCTTCAAATCCATTCATAACACATGATATAGCTTCAAATTCAATCGAAAGACATGGTTTAGCTTACTATTCATGGGAATCAAATGGTTCAGATTCAAATAATTGTGATATACATGATTTAGCTTCAAATGAATGCGAAGTAGAAGGCTGATCTTCGAATCCATGCGAAACAAATGGTTTAGTTTCAAACACTTGCGATATACATGATTTACATTCAACAGCAAGAGAAACAAAGGGGTTAGCTCCAAATACAAGCGAAACACATGATTCAGCTTCAAATCAATGCGAAGTAGAAGTCTTAGTTTCAAATCAATCCGAAACAAATGCATCAGCTTCAAATACTTGTGATATACGTGATTTAGCTTCAACTGCATGGAAAACCAATGAATTAGCTTCAAATCCAAGCGAAACACATGATTTAGCATCAAGTCAACGCGAAGATGAAGGCACAGCTTCAAATACATGCGAAACAAATGGTTTAGCTTCAAACATTTGTAATATACATAATTTAGCTTCAACAGCATGCGAAACAAACGTGTTAGCTTTAAATCCATGCAAAAGACATGATTTACCTTAAAATCAATGCGAAGTAGAAGGCTTACCGTCGAATCCACACGAAACAGATGGTTTAGCTTCAATTATATGTGATATACATGATTTAGCTTCAAATGCAGGCGAGACAAACGAGTTAGATTCAAATCCATTCAAAACACATGATTTAGCTTCAAATTCATTCGAAAGACATGGTTTAGCGTACTATTCATGGGAATCAAATGGTTCAGATTCAAATACTTGTGATATACATGATATAGCTTCAAATGCAGGCGAAACAAACGAGTTAGCTTCAAATCCATGCGAAACACATGACTTTGCATCAAATCAATGCGACGTAGAAGGCTTACCTTCGAATCCATGCGAAACAAATGGTTTAGCTTTAAACACTTGTGATATACATGATTTACGTTCAACAGCAAGAGAAACAAACGAGTTAGCTTCAAATCCATTCAAAACACATGATTTAGCTTCAAATTCATTCGAAAGACATGGTTTAGCGTACTATTCATGGGAATCAAATGGTTCAGATTCAAATACTTGTGATATACATGATATAGCTTCAAATGCAGGCGAAACAAACGAGTCAGCTTCAAATCCATGCGAAACACATGATTTAGCTTCAAATGAATGCGAAGTAGAAGGCTGATCTTCGAATCCATGCGAATCAAATGGTTTAGCTTCAAATACTTGTGACATACTTGATTTAGCTTCAACAGCAAGCGAAACAAACGAGTTGGCTTCAAATCCATGCGAAACACATGACTTTGCATCAAATCAATGCGTAGTAGAAGGCATAGTTTCAAATCCAGCGAAACGAATGATTTAGCTTCAAATACTTGCGAATATAAGTGATATAGCTTTAAATGCAGGCGAAACAAACGTGTTAGCTTTAAATCCATGCAAAAGACATGATTTACCTTCAAATCAATGCGAAGTAGAAGGCTTAGCTTCAAATGTATGTGAAACAAATGGTTCAGCTTCAAATACTTATGTTATACATGATTTAGCTTCAACTGCTTGGGTAGCAAACGAGTTAACTTCAAATCCATTCAAAACACATGATTTAGCTTCAAATTCAATCGAAACACTTGGTTTAGCTTAATATTCTTGCCAAACAAAAGGTTCAGCTTCAAATACTTATGATATACATGATTTAGCTTCAACAGCATGCGAAACAAACGAGTTAGCTTCAAATCCAAGCCAAAAACATGATTTAGCATCAAGTGAACGCGAAGTTGAAGGCTTAGCTTCGAATCCATGCGAAACAAATGGCTCAGGCTCAAATACTTGTGACATACTTGATTTAGCTTCAAATGCAGGCGAAACAAACGAGTCAGCTTTAAATCCATGCAAAAGCCATGATTTACATTCAAATCAATGCGAAGTAGGTGGCTTAGCATCAAATCCATGCGAAACGAATGGTTTAGCTTCAATTATATGTGATATACATGATTTAGCTTCAAATGCATGCGAATATCACTGATATAGCTTCAAATGCAGGTGAAATAAACGAGTTAGCTTTAAATCCATGCAAAAGACATGATTTACCTTCAAATCAATGCGAATTAGGAGGCTGATCTTCGAATCCATGCGAAACAAATGGCTCAGGCTCAAATACTTGTGACATACTTGATTTAGCTTCAACAGCAAGCGAAACAAACGAGTTGGCTTCAAATCCATGCGAAACACATGACTTTGCATCAAATCAATGCGAAGTAGAAGGCTTATCTTCGAATCCATGCAAAACAAATGGTTTAGCTTCAATTATATGTGATATACATGATTTAGCTTCAAATGCATGCGAAACAAACGAGTTATCTTCAGATCCATGCGAAACACATGATTTTGTATCAAATCAATGCGAAGCAGAAGGCTTAGCGTCAAATCCATGCGAAACGAATGGTTTAGCTTCAATTATATGTGATATACATGATTTAGCTTCAAATGCATGCGAAACAAACGAGTTAACTTCAAATCCATTCAAAACACATGATTTAGCTTCAAATTCATTCGAAAGACTTGGTTTAGCGTACTATTCATGGGAATCAAATGGTTCAGATTCAAATACTTGTAATATACATGATACAGCTTCAAATGCAGGCGAAACAAACGAGTCAGCTTCAAATCGATGCGAAACACATGATTTAGCTTCAAATGAATGCGAAGTAGAAGGCTGATCTTCGAATCCATGCGAAACAAATGGTTTAGCTTCAAATACTAGTGACATACTTGATTTAGATTCAACAGCAAGCGGAACAAACGAGTTAGCTTCAAATCCATGCGAAACACATGACTTAGCATCAAATCAACGCGAAGTAGAAGGCTTAGTTTCAAATCCAGCGAAACGAATGATTTAGCTTCAAGTACTTGCGAATATAAGTGATATAGCTTCAAATGCAGGCGAAACAAACGAGTTAGCTTCAAATCCATTCAAAACACATGATTTAGATTCAAATTCATTCGAAAGACATGGTTTGGCGTACTATTCATGGGAATCAAATGGTTCAGATTCAAATACTTGCGATATACATGATATAGCTTCAAATGCAGGCGAAACAAACGAGTCAGCTTCAAATCCATGCGAAACACATGATTTAGCTTCAAATGAATGCGAAGTAGAAGGCTGATCTTCGAATCCATGCGAATCAAATGGTTTAGCTTCAAATACTTGTGACATACTTGATTTAGTTTCAACTGCATGCGAGACAAACGAGTTGGGTTCAAGTCCATGCGAAACACAGGATTTATATTCAAATGAATGCGAAGTAGAAGGCTGATCTGCGAATCCATGCGAATCAAACGGCTTAGCTTCAAACCCTTGTGATGTACATGATTTAGCTTCAACTGCATGCAAATCAAACGAGTAAGCTTCAAAACCATGTGAAACACATGATTTAGCTTCAAATCAATGCGAAGCAGAAGTCTGATCTCCGAATCCATGCGAAACAAATTGTTTAGCTTCAAATACTTGTGATATACATGATTTAGTTTCAAATGCAGGCGAAGCGAACGAGTTAGCTTCGAATCCATGCGAAACACATGATTTAGAATCAAATCAATGCGAAGTAGAAGGCTTAGCTTCAAATCCAGCGAAACGAATCATTTAGCTTCAAATACTTGCGAATATCACTGATATAGCTTCAAATGCATGTGAAATAAACGAGTTAGCTTTAAATCCATGCAAAAGACATGATTTACTTTCAAATCAATGCGAATTAGGAAGCTGATCTTCGAATCCATGCGAACCAAATGGCTCAGGCTCAAATACTTGTGACATACTTGATTTAGCTTCAACAGCAAGCGAAACAAACGAGTTGGCTTCAAATCCATGCGAAACACATGACTTTGCATCAAATCAATGCGAAGTAGAAGGCTTAGTTTCAAATCCAGCGAAACGAATGATTTAGCTTCAAATACTTGCGAATATAAGTGATATAGCTTCAAATGCAGGCGAAACGAACGAGTTATCTTTAAATCCATGCAAAAGACATCATTTACCTTCAAATCAATGCGAAGTAGAAGGCTTAGCTTCAAATGTATGTGAAACAAATGGTTCAGCTTCAAATACTTGTGATATACATGATTTAGATTCAACTTCATGCAAAACCAACGAGTTAGCTTCAAATCCAAGCGAAACACATGATTTAGAATCAAATCAATGCGAAGTAGAAGGCTTAGCTTCAAATCCAGCGAAACGAATCATTTAGCTTCAAATACTTGCGAATATCACTGATATAGCCTCAAATGCAGGTGAAATAAACGAGTTAGCTTTAAATCCATGCAAAAGACATGATTTACCTTCAAATCAATGCGAATTAGGAGGCTGATCTTGGAATCCATGCGAAACAAATGGCTCAGGCTCAAATACTTGTGACATACTTGATTTAGCTTCAACAGCAAGCGAAACAAACGAGTTGGCTTCAAATCAATGCGAAACACATGACTTTGCATCAAATCAATGCGAGGTACAAGGCTTATCTTCGAATCCATGCAAAACAAATGGTTTAGCTTCAAATACTTGTGATATACATGATATAGCTTCAAATGCAGGCGAAACAAACGAGTCAGCTTTAAATCCATGCAAAAGACATGATTTACCTTAAAATCAATGCGAAGTAGAAGGCTTACCTTCGAATCCACACGAAACAGATGGTTTAGCTTCAATTATATGTGATATACATGATTTAGCTTCAAATGCAGGCGAGACAAACGAGTTAGATTCAAATCCATTCAAAACACATGATTTAGCTTCAAATTCATTCGAAAGACATGGTTTAGCGTACTATTCATGGGAATCAAATGTTTCAGATTCAAATACTTGTGATATACATGATATAGCTTCAAATGCAGGCGAAACAAACGAGTCAGCTTCAAATCCATGCGAAACACATGATTTAGCTTCAAATGAATGCGAAGTAGAAGGCTGATCTTCGAATCCATGCGAATCAAATGGTTTAGCTTCAAATACTTGTGACATACTTGATTTAGCTTCAACAGCAAGCGAAACAAACGAGTTCGCTTCAAATCCATGCGAAACACATGACTTTGCATCAAATCAATGCGTAGTAGAAGGCTTAGTTTCAAATCCAGCGAAACGAATGATTTAGCTTCAAATTCTTGCGAATATAAGTGATATAGCTTCAAATGCAGGCGAAACGAACGAGTTAGCTTTAAATCCATGCAAAAGACATGATTTACCTTCAAATCAATGCGAAGTAGAAGGCTTAGCTTCAAATCCAGCGAAACGAATCATTTAGCTTCAAATACTTGTGATAAACATGATTTAGATTCAACTTCATGCAAAACCAACGAGTTAGCTTCAAATCCAAGCGAAACACATGATTTAGAATCAAATCAATGCGAATTAGGAGGCTGATCTTGGAATCCATGCGAAACAAATGGCTCAGGCTCAAATACTTGTGACATACTTGATTTAGCTTCAACAGCAAGCGAAACAAACGAGTTGGCTTCAAATCCATGCGAAACACATGACTTTGCATCAAATCAATGCGAAGTAGAAGGCTTATCTTCGAATCCATGCAAAACAAATGGTTTAGCTTCAATTATATGTGATATACATGATTTAGCTTCAAATGCATGCGAAACAAACGAGTTATCTTCAAATCCATGCGAAACACATGATTTAGTATCAAATCAATGCGAAGCAGAAGGCTTAGCGTCAATTCCATGCGAAACGAATGGTTTAGCTTCAATTATATGTGATATACATGATTTAGCTTCAAATGCATGCGAAACAAACGAGTTAGCTTCAAATCCATTCAAAACACATGATTTAGCTTCAAATTCATTCGAAAGACTTGGTTTAGCGTACTATTCATGGGAATCAAATGGTTCAGATTCAAATACTTGTGATATACATGATACAGCTTCAAATGCAGGCGAAACAAACGAGTCAGCTTCAAATCGATGCGAAACACATGATTTAGCTTCAAATGAATGCGAAGTAGAAGGCTGATCTTCGAATCCATGCGAAACAAATGGTTTAGCTTCAAATACTAGTGACATACTTGATTTAGATTCAACAGCAAGCGGAACAAACGAGTTAGCTTCAAATCCATGCGAAACACATGACTTAGCATCAAATCAACGCGAAGTAGAAGGCTTAGTTTCAAATCCAGCGAAACGAATGATTTAGCTTCAAGTACTTGCGAATATAAGTGATATAGCTTCAAATGCAGGCGAAACAAACGAGTTAGCTTCAAATCCATTCAAAACTCATGATTAAGGCTTCAAATTCATTCGAAAGACATGGTTTAGCGTACTATTCATGGGAATCAAATGGTTCAGATTCAAATACTTGTGATATACATGATATAGCTTCAAATGCAGGCGAAACAAACGAGTCAGCTTCAAATCCATGCGAAACACATGATTTAGCTTCGAATGAATGCGAAGTAGAAGGCTGATCTTCGAATCCATGCGAATCAAATGGTTTAGCTTCAAATACTTGTGACATACTTGATTTAGTTTCAACTGCATGCGAGACAAACAAGTTGGGTTCGAGTCCATGCGAAACACAGGATTTATATTCAAATGAATGCGAAGTAGAAGGCAGATCTGCGAATCCATGCGAATCAAACGGCTTAGCTTCAAACCCTTGTGATATACATGATTTAGCTTCAACTGCATGCAAATCAAACGAGTAAGCTTCAAATCCATGTGAAACACATGATTTAGCTTCAAATCAATGCGAAGCAGAAGTCTGATCTCCGAATCCATGCGAAACAAATTGTTTAGCTTCAAATACTTGTGATATACATGATTTAGTTTCAAATGCAGGCGAAGCGAACGAGTTAGCTTCGAATCCATGCGAAACACATGATTTAGAATCAAATCAATGCGAAGTAGAAGGCTTAGCTTCAAATCCAGCGAAACGAATCATTTAGCTTCAAATACTTGCGAATATCACTGATATAGCTTCAAATGCAGGTGAAATAAACGAGTTAGCTTTAAATCCATGCAAAAGACATGATTTACCTTCAAATCAATGCGAATTAGGAGGCTGATCTTCGAATCCATGCGAACCAAATGGCTCAGGCTCAAATACTTGTGACATACTTGATTTAGCTTCAACAGCAAGCGAAACAAACGAGTTGGCTTCAAATCCATGCGAAACACATGACTTTGCATCAAATCAATGCGAAGTAGAAGGCTTAGTTTCAAATCCAGCGAAACGAATGATTTAGCTTCAAATAGTTGCGAATATAAGTGATATAGCTTCAAATGCAGGCGAAACAAACGAGTTAGCTTTAAATCCATGCAAAAGACATGATTAACCTCAAATCAATGCGAAGTAGAAGGCTTAGCTTCAAATGTATGTGAAACAAATGGTTCAGCTTCAAATACTTGTGATATACATGATTTAGATTCAACTTCATGCAAAACCAACGAGTTAGCTTCAAATCCAAGCGAAACACATGATTTAGAATCAAATCAATGCGAAGTAGAAGGCTTAGCTTCAAATCCAGCGAAACGAATCATTTAGCTTCAAATACTTGCGAGTATCACTGATATAGCTTCAAATGCAGGTGAAATAAACGAGTTAGCTTTAAATCCATGCAAAAGACATGATTTACCTTCAAATCAATGCGAATTAGGAGGCTGATCTTGGAATCCATGCGAATCAAATGGCTCAGGCTCAAATACTTGTGACATACTTGATTTAGCTTCAACAGCAAGCGAAACGAACGAGTTGGCTTCAAATCCATGCGAAATACATGACTTTGCATCAAATCAATGCGAAGTAGAAGGCTTATCTTCGAATCCATGCAAAACAAATGGTTTAGCTTCAATTATATGTGATATACATGATTTAGCTTCAAATGCATGCGAAACAAACGAGTTATCTTCAAATCCATGCGAAACACATGATTTAGTATCAAATCAATGCGAAGCAGAAGGCTTAGCGTCAAATCCATGCGAAACGAATGGTTTAGCTTCAGTTATATGTGATATACATGATTTAGCTTCAAATGCATGCGAAACAAACGAGTTAGCTTCAAATCCATTCAAAACACATGATTTAGCTTCAAATTCATTCGAAAGACTTGGTTTAGCGTACTATTCATGGGAATCAAATGGTTCAGATTCAAATACTTGTGATATACATGATACAGCTTCAAATGCAGGCGAAACAAACGATCTCAGCTTCAAATCGATGCGAAACACATGATTTAGCTTCAAATGAATGCGAAGTAGAAGGCTGATCTTCGAATCCATGCGAAACAAATGGTTTAGCTTCAAATACTAGTGACATACTTGATTTAGATTCAACTTCATGCAAAACCAACGAGTTAGCTTCAAATCCAAGCGAAACACATGATTTAGAATCAAATCAATGCGAAGTAGAAGGCTTAGCTTCAAATCCAGCGAAACGACTCATATAGCTTCAAATACTTGCGAATATCACTGAAATAGCTTCAAATGCAGGTGAAACAAACGAGTTAGCTTTAAATCCATGCGAAACACATGACTTAGCATCAAATCAATGCGAAGTAGAAGGCTTAGTTTCAAATCCAGCGAAACGAATGATTTAGCTTCAAATACTTGCGAATATATGTGATATAGCTTCAAATGCAGGCGAAACGAACGAGTTAGCTTTAAATCCATCCAAAAGAAATGATTTACCTTCAAATCAATGCGAAGTAGAAGGCTTAGCTTCAAATGTATGTGAAACAAATGGTTCAGCTTCAAATACTTGTGATATACATGATTTAGATTCAACTTCATGCAAAACCAACGTGTTAGCTTCAAATCCAAGCGAAACACATGATTTAGAATCAAATCAATGCGAAGTAGAAGGCTTAGCTTCAAATCCAGCGAAACGAATCATTTAGCTTCAAATACTTGCGAATATCACTGATATAGCTTCAAATGCAGGTGAAATAAACGAGTTAGCTTTAAATCCATGCAAAAGACATGATTTAACTTCAAATCAATGCGAATTAGGAGGCTGATCTTGGAATCCATGCGAAACAAATGGCTCAGGCTCAAATACTTGTGACATACTTGATTTAGCTTCAACAGCAAGCGAAACAAACGAGTTGGCTTCAAATCCATGCGAAACACATGACTTTGCATCAAATCAATGCGAAGTAGAAGGCTTATCTTCGAATCCATGCAAAACAAATGGTTTAGCTTCAATTATATGTGATATACATGATTTAGCTTCAAATGCATGCGAAACAAACGAGTTATCTTCAAATCCATGCGAAACACATGATTTAGTATCAAATCAATGCGAAGCAGAAGGCTTAGCGTCAAATCCATGCGAAACGAATGGTTTAGCTTCAATTATATGTGATATACATGATTTAGCTTCAAATGCATGCGAAACAAACGAGTTAGCTTCAAATCCATTCAAAACACATGATTTAGCTTCAAATTCATTCGAAAGACTTGGTTTAGCGTACTATTCATGGGAATCAAATGGTTCAGATTCAAATACTTGTGATATACATGATACAGCTTCAAATGCAGGCGAAACAAACGAGTCAGCTTCAAATCGATGCGAAACACATGATTTAGCTTCAATTGAATGCGAAGTAGAAGGCTGATCTTCGAATCCATGCGAAACAAATGGTTTAGCTTCAAATACTAGTGGCATACTTGATTTAGATTCAACTTCATGCAAAACCAACGAGTTAGCTTCAAATCCAAGCGAAACACATGATTTAGAATCAAATCAATGCGAAGTAGAAGGCTTAGCTTCAAATCCAGCGAAACGACTCATATAGCTTCAAATACTTGCGAATATCACTGAAATAGCTTCAAATGCAGGTGAAACAAACGAGTTAGCTTTAAATCCATGCGAAACACATGACTTAGCATCAAATCAATGCGAAGTAGAAGGCTTAGTTTCAAATCCAGCGAAACGAATGATTTAGCTTCAAATACTTGCGAATATATGTGATATAGCTTCAAATGCAGGCGAAACGAACGAGTTAGCTTTAAATCCATCCAAAAGACATGATTTACCTTCAAATCAATGCGAAGTAGAAGGCTTAGCTTCAAATGTATGTGAAACAAATGGTTCAGCTTCAAATACTTGTGATATACATGATTTAGATTCAACTTCATGCAAAACCAACGAGTTAGCTTCAAATCCAAGCGAAACACATGATTTAGAATCAAATCAATGCGAAGTAGAAGGCTTAGCATCAAATCCGTGCGAATCAATAGTTGTAGCTTCAAATACTTGTGATATTTATGATTTAGCTTCAACTGCATGCGAAACAGATGGTACAGCTTCAAATACTTGTGATGAACATGATTTAGCTTCATCTGCATGCGAAAAAACGAGTTAGCTTCAAATGCAAGCGAAACACATGATATAGCCTCAAATCAATGCGAAGTAGAAGCCTTAGCTACAAATCCGTGCGAATCAAAAGTTGTAGCTTCAAATACTTGTGATATTCATGATTTAGCTTCAAATCAATGCGAAGTAAAAGGCTTAGCTTCAAGTCCGTGCGAATCAAACGTTGTAGCTTCAAATACTTGTGATATTTATTATTTAGCTTCAACTACATGCGAAACAGTTGGTTCAGCTTCAAATACTTGTGATGAACATGATTCAGCTTCAACTGCATGCGAATCAATTGGTTTAGCACCAAATACATGTGATATACATGATTTTGCTTCAAATGCAGGCGAAACGAACGAGTAAGCTTCAAATCCATGCGAAGTAGAAGACTTAGCTTCAAATACATGAGAAACATATGGTTAGCTTTAAATCAATTGGAAGTAGAAGGCTTAGCTTCAAATCCAAGCGAAACACATGATTTGGATTCAACTCAATGCGAAGTAGAAGGCTTAGCTTCAAATCCATGCGAAACGAGTGATTTGGCTTCAAATACTTGTGATATAAATGATTTAGATTCAACTGCATGCGAGACAAACGAGTTGGGTTCAAGTCCATGCGAAACACAGGATTTATATTCAAATGAATGCGAAGTAGAAGGCTGATCTGCGAATCAATGCGAATCAAACGGCTTAGCTTCAAACCCTTGTGATATACATGATTTAGCTTCAACTGCATGCAAAACAAACGAGTAAGCTTCAAATCCATGCGAAACACATGATTTAGCTTCAAATCAATGCGAAGCAGAAGTCTGATCTCCGAATCCATGCGAAACAAATGGTTTAGCTTCAAATACTTGTGATATACATGATTTAGTTTCAAATGCAGGCGAAACGAACGAGTTAGCTTCGAATCCATGCGAAACACATGTTTTAGCTTCAAATAACTGCGAAGTAGAAGGCTTAGCTTCAAGTTAATGAGAAACAAATCAGTAATCTTCAGATAATTGCGTTATAAGTGGTATAGCTTCAAATACTGGCGGAGCAAATGAGTTTGCTTCCAATCCATGCGAAACACATGATTTAGCTTCAAATCAATGCGAAGTAGAAGGCTTAGCTTCAAATACATGAGAAACATATGGTTAGCTTCAAATCAATTGGAAGTAGAAGGCTTAGCTTCAAATCCAAGCGAAACACATGATTTGCATTCAACTCAATGCGAAGTAGAAGCCTTAGCTTCAAATCCATGCGAAACGAATGGTTTAGCTTCAAATACTTGCGAATATAAGTGATATAGCTTCAAATGCAGGCGACACGAACGAGTTAGCTTCAAATCCATGCAAAAGACATGATTTACCTTCAAATCAATGCGAAGTAGAAGGCTTAGTTTGAAATCCATGCGAATCTAGTTCTTTAGCTTCAAATACTTATGTTATACATGATTTAGCTTCAACTGCTTGGGAAGCAAACAAGTTAACTTCAAATCCGTCCAAAACACATGATTTAGCTTCAAATTCATTCGAAACACTTGGTTTAGCTTAATATTCTTGCCAAACAAAAGGTTCAGCTTCAAATACTTATGATATACATGATTTAGCTTCAACAGCATGCGAAACAAACGAGTTAGCTTCAAATCCAAGCGAAAAACATGATTTAGCATCAAGTGAACGCGAAGTTGAAGTCTTAGCTTCAAATCCATGCGAAACAAATGGTTTAGCTTCAAATACTTGTTATATACATGATTTAGCTTCAACTGCATGCGAAACCAACGAGTTAGCTTCAAATCCAAGCGAAACATATGATTTAGCTTCAAATCAATGCGAAGTAGAAGGCTGATATCCGAATCCACACGAAACAGATTGTTAAGCTTCAAATACTTGTAATATACATGATTTAGCTTCAACAGCATGCCAAACAAACGAGTTATATTCAAATCCAAGCGAAACACATGATTTAGCCTCAAATCAATGCGAAGTAGAAGGCTTAGCATCAAATCCGTGCGAATAAATAGTTGTAGCTTCAAATACTTGTGATATTTATTATTTAGCTTCAACTACATGCGAAACAGTTGGTTCAGCTTCAAATACTTGTGATGAACATGATTTAGCTTCAACTGCATGCGAATCAATTGGTTTAGCACCAAATACTTGTGATATACATGATTTTGCTTCAAATGCAGGCGAAACGAACGAGTAAGCTTCAAATCCATGCGAAACACATGATTTAGCTTCAAATCAATGCGAAGCAGAAGTCTGATCTT